>NC_067398.1:229158053-229428053 GCF_016432865.1 Antechinus flavipes | reverse complement strand
TTATCCCAATGCTTCAGTGTGGGAGCCCTTCATCACCCTACCTTTTTAACAGCCTTTTTTAAATATAAGCTCCTTGAGGGCAGAGGCTATCTTTGTTTTTGTTTGTATTTGAATTCCCAGTGTTGAGCACAATGTCTGGAACAAAATGTAAAGTGTGCTTATTGTCTTCTTCATTAGAAAGTAAGTTCCTTGAAAGTGTAAAATTGTTTCATTCTCTATGCTTATATCCCCACAGGTAGCACATGGTAGTGATGTGAACTCTAAACCTGCTGATTCTCTCCCCTAGTCAGGAAATGCTAAAACGAGCCCATCCTGTTCCAATTATCAATTATAATTGCACACTAAGGAGGTCAATTTTCCCAGACAGTCTTGTTAGGATATTTAAGACAGTCTCAAGGATCTCATTACACATCTTGTCCCTCCCTAGATCTCACTCCCTCTCTCTAAGATATTAAAATGCATTTCTTCCAAAAGCACATCACAAAATCATTTTTGGATTTTGTCTGTGACCTTTTCATGTGAATAAAAGGTATATTTTGGCAAAGAGAATGCCATTGTGATTTCATCACATGCATGCTATAAACTACCAATTGCTCTCCCGATACCCATCAGTGTTTCATAAATATTTGTTGATGGATTTAAAGTTTGAAAAATGTTAGATATACATATATATTCATTTCAGCCTCACAAAACCCTGTGTGAGGTAGGACCTATTATTTATTCCCCCTTTTACAGATGAGGAACTGAAGCTGAGAGATATTAAATGATTTGCCCAAAGTCACATTGCTAGTGAGTGTCTTGAAGTATTTGAACTCAGGTATTCTTGATTCAGAGTCTGTAACTCTACCCACTATGCCATGCAGTTGTCAATATCCCCTCTGAACTGGTTCTGGCTGACATTTTCAGGGAGATGGATCAAACTGAGGGGAGTATGAGCCTTGATACTTCCTTCCTCTCTCCCCCTTTCTAATCTCTCCTTTACCCTCCCTTAACCTTCATTTCTCTCCCCAAAGAAGCTGTGGAGATATAAAATTCTCACCCTAGGAAGGTCAATTTAGCATGGGATCCTCATAGTGGAGATAATAGGCATTCTGAACATCTCATCTTACGATGTATGGGTATAGGAATTTTCCTCTACTGTCAATCTTGATTTATTTGTTGGTTGGGTTTCCTGAATTGCTTCTCCTGTTTTCATTGCTTTTTTGATTTTTTGTTATATGGAATGACTTGCTGGAAATGGAAAAAGAGGAAAATAAGATTCATTCTTGAAAATGATCCTGACTTGAGGCATTAGCCCACAGAATATATTTGGAAATTAGTTCCTTAAGAATAGGTGTTTTGTTGTTGTTATTGTTTTGTTCTTGCCTTTCTTTTTATTATGGATACACAGTACTTAACACAGTATCTGCACATAGTAGGAGCTCAATAAATGTATGTTGACTTAATGAATGCTTATTTATTAGAGATAAAGGTGATGTAATAATAAAACTACCTATAAAATTTTTTTGATTATGAAAAAATAAACAAAGATAGATCTTCTTAACTTCAAATCCAAAACTTAATTGACCATGCTGGTGTTATTGTGGTTGAGTAATTCTGATCATGTTCAACTCATGAAGAGTTGGAAATCCATTTAGGAAAACCCAAAGATACTGGAAGGGTTTGCCATTTCCTTCTCCAACTCATTTTATACATGAAGAAACTGAGGGCTAACTCATTTGCCCAGGATCACACAGCTAATGACTGTCTGAGGCCAGATTTAAGGAATCTCATCAGGAAAATGAGTTACTGCCCCTAATAGTTAAGTGGTAGTACTTTATAAGAATGGAGTACAGAAATAGGACAACCCTGAAGGGGAAAGGAAGACAACAGCAGGATAGTAAAAGGTCTACTGAAAAGAGCACTGATTTAACCATTTTTCTGGGTTACTTAGCTTCAGAATCCAGTGACTTGGGAGGAGCCAAGCATCAGCAGGCCAGGCCAGACTCCTGGGCAGTTTCCAGGAGCTCAGACCATGCAATTCCTTTCCTCTCCTACCACATAGCACAAAGAGTACACATTGCCTCACAAGTCTCTGGGCAAATGCCCAGTTGGTCTTTTGGGTCATGGAATCCTAATTGTACTGGAGCAAAAGTCTTCAATAGGAAGGGTGGTCTGGCCTCTATAACCTTTAAGGCCTTTTCACTGGGATTATGCAAGCACAAAGTTTTTGTCTGTTTTCTGGGCTGTTGGCCAACCTTACTTATAGGCTTCACACATTATGAATTCAGGGACATTGGGAAAAGGTCCCCTTGCCAAAAAAAACCTCCCACCTACTTACTCCCTTTTGCCTCAAATTTTTTAAATGGGGAATTGCTTCCCTTTCGCAACTAAAAGTAAGCCTTAAAAGGCATATACTCTGAGAAGATCCATATAAACTCATATAGAGTCATATAAATAAAATGAAGAGAATCAATACTCAGTGATATGAAAATGAAAAGCACTAAAAGAAAGTTAGATTCTGAGTAATGATAATAACAAATCTTAGGCCTGGTAAACAGATCAAGAAACATCCCTCCTTACTCCTGGCAGAAAAGCAGCATGTTGCATATATTACCAAATATACTATGTCCTGAACCTGTGATGGATTGATGGGACCTGAATGTTGACTGATGAAATAGCCCTACCATCCTGAAGGATTGAGGTCAGTAGAAACCTGCACTGCTTTGGGCCTGCCCTCCACAGCATCAGGTGCAGAGCCAGGGAAAATACAGGTAGAGATGGCAGTTTTCATTAGGAACAGTCATCAGGACTCCAGATGGTGGTCAAGGTGGTGGCAGTGGCTGCCCACGACATGCTGACTCCTGCTTTATCCAATCAATTATCAATGCTACCTTCAAAACATTTGTCACAAAAACACCCAATCCACCACTTGCCTGTACTACTGCAATAGTCTGGTTGGTCTCTCTGACTCAAATTTCTCCCCATTCCAGCTCATCTTCCATTCATCTGTCAAATCCAGTTTACAAAAGTGCAAGTCTGATTATGTCACCTTTCCTATTCAATAAACTCCAGTGGCTTCCCATTACTTCTAGAATCAAACATAAAATCTAGTTTTTAAATCCCTTTATAACCTGCTCCTTCCACTTAACATAGTCCCTAGCATATAAGCATTATATATATCTATATATATTATATAGACCTATAGCTATATAGATATATATTTATATATCTATTTATATCTATTTATTATATATAGAGATATATATTTAAATTTTTATTTTCCCCAATTACATATTAAAATAATTTTAAACATTTTAAAAAGTTTTGAATTCTTAATTCTATCCTTCCTTCCTTTCCTTTCCTTCTCCCTCCCTGATTTGGTGAGCAATCTGATATCGTTTATACATATGCAATCGTATAAAACATAGCAAGTATTAATACATTTTATTCCTTTCTTCCTTCCTTCTTTCCTTCCCCCCTTCATTTCATCCTTTTTGCCTATCTTCTTACAGCTTCATTCTTCTTATACTTTACTTCTTTTCTTCTACGATTGAGCAACACAGTTTCCTTGCAGATCCTCACACAAACCACTCCACCTCTTGATTCTGGGCACTTTCACTGACTGTCTTTTGCAAGAATTCTTTCCAGGTTCCCCCCTACATCTAGTACCTTCCCTCTGATAGAAATATTGCTAATATCAAATAATATTAATGTCAGAATTCTAATAATGTCCTTGCCTTCCCATTCTTAAAATATTTACTCTGGATTACGTTGAGCTGAAACCCCGCCTGCTTCCATCTGAATTGTCTTAGGAAAATTCTGAAGACTAGCAGGATAAGGTACCAGACCCTGAGGTCCTTTCTCAAAGTAAACTGCCAAACATTCATTTCACTGCAGAAAGTGTAACTCAGTTGGACTAGCCCCATTGTTCAAATGCTAAACATATGCTCACCGAAAAGACCTTTTTATGAAGAACTCACATATGGCAAGGGCTCATAAAGTTAGGGGGAAAAAGATATAAGGACACCCCCAAGGTCTCAAGAACTTTAGATTTTATTGTATGACATGGGGAACACTGGCAAAGGACCACCCTGTATGGTGTGCCCTCGTCAGAGAAGGTGCTGTATGAGCAAAGCAGAACTGCAGTAGCTCAAAAGAAATTTAAGATGCACAAGTTTAGAGAATCCACCCAAATATTCATATGAACTAATTGTATCCAACCTATGGTAGAGCATTCTGAGTTCATATTGGTCCGATCATCAATAGTCAGACACTTTGTAACTTGACTCTACATAGTGATGTTATTTTGGTCCTCTTCATGAATGAAGGATAACCGCCAACCAGACATTTAACTTGTAAAGGAACGTAGGTTGAACTGGATCTCAGCTCCTAATGTTTTTATCCTGCTTTTTGAGATTTATGGAGTTAGATTATGAAGGATAAATTAACCAAAATGAGTGGGTTTTCCTTGCTCAGATTGCCAAACATCCAGCATCTCATGATCAGGACTGCCTACCTAATGTGACCCCCTCCTAAAAGCACAAAAACCTTTTCCTGTTAGTCTGATGAGGGGTCATCCCCAACACATGCTCCCAGAATGGCAGGTTCGCTACCCAGTCTTGATTCAAGACTCTTTGTTTCTACATTCATAAATTTATGTCAGGACTTGATACCTCGAGTTTATCTCTAATTTACTCTGCATGTCTTATACATAATTTTTGCATGTTGTTTCCCCTATTATACTGTGAGGTCCTTAATAGCAAGGATTAAAAATAATCTTAATGTGGCCAGTTCCAATAATCTTGTGATGATGAGAACCATTTATATGCAGAGAGAGGACTGTGTATAGATCACAACATAGCATTCTTGATCTTTTGTTATTGTTTGCTTGAATTTTATTTTCTTTCCCATTTTTTTTTCTTTTTGATCTATTTTTTCTTGTGCAGCAAGATAATTGTGTAAATACATAAGCCTATATTGGATTTACATATATTTTTTACCATATTTAACATATATTGGATTACTTGCCATTTAGGAGAGGGGATGGGGGGAAGGGGAAGAAATTGAAAGACAAGGTTTTCAATGGTGAAAAATTATCCTTGCATATTTTGAAAATAAAAATTTTCAATTAAAAAATAACTTCAAAAAATAATCTTAAAATATATAATAGACAAAACTTTAAATATATTAAGATAAGAACCTTTCTTTGTACCCCATAGTATAGTGGGCCTATCATATTGTTGTTGAGTTACTCAATGATGTCCAACTCTTTTTAACCCCATTATGGGGCTTTTTTGGTTTATCACTTCCTTCATCAGTGGATTAAGGCAGAGATGTAATGCTGGAGAAACTGAGGCAAGATAGAGATTAGAGACTATTTAATAATTTATTTAAAAGGGAGAGATTTACTGGGACCAAAGGGATCCATGGTTTGGTCCCAGGGCTGAATGAGACTATCGTCTCCAAGAATCCAGCAAACAATGTGAGTTCTCAAAGTCCTATGTACACATGGCTCAGACTCAGGAAGTAGATTGAGGCAGGGGCGGAGTCCAGGTGCTGAGAGCCGAACGGGATTCTGGCAATCTGGTTCTGACAGGGTGGGGGAAGGCAAGAGGGATATCTGATAATTGGGATTACAGAGTGGGGAGAGGCACCCAACATTCTGATGATGCCTAAAATAGAAGATCTTTCTCCTTATTCGAATCATCATGATTAGGAGGGAGGGATGGTTGAGCAGAACAATTAGGGAAACCGAGGCAGGACTAGGTCAGGGTAATCAGAGAAACTGAGTCAGGACAATAAAAGAGAACTGTGGCATAACATTCCATACTCTCTCTCTTCTGAATATTCAAATCATTGAATTACCTTCCTCTAAAAGGTCTTAGCACCATAATTTTGACCAACCCTATGTAAAGCAAACAAACCAAACTAAAACTAGAAAAATGCAAAGACAAGTCTTTCCCTGATAACCCCAGAGTTATTAGCATGAAACAGCATTCCTCATTTAGGGAGACACACACAGGCCTCCCTGTTCAGGTTCTCTGCAGTTGGGGAGCATCTCAGTCAGAGAATCCAATTTGAGATGGACAGTTCACTGTGAGTTAGGTCTGTGGTCATTTGTGCATTTAACTCAGCCTCTGCTGAGTAGCAGTGCTCAAGACACTCCTGCTGCCCATCCTAAGAGGGGCACACCAAGTGTGTCAGGGACTCCAAAGTGGGGAAAAAGTGGGGCTTGGAGTAGCTCCACCTGTTCCCTCTGATAGAACAGATGCTGCTACTAAGAGACAGATTTCTAAGCAAATTATGCAGTTAAACCAAGGCAGGCAACTCCAAACTATTATTAATACTGTAAGATCCTTTTAAGTATGCTGAAATACTAATTAAAGAACTGGGATAACAGGAGTGGAAAAACAGATCAGAGAGACTGCCAGTCCCAGGACAGGTGTCTGATTTCTGGTTGTTTCTAAAAAATAATCCCAAAACTGAGTCTGCCAGGGCAATTTCAGCAGAAATAAGGGAATTCAAAGTTAAAACATAACCAGCAAATCATAGTCCAGTAAATTTTAAGCAAAAAGTTAAATAATTTCCAATTCAATCTGACCTAATGAAATAGGGGCAGGGCAGAAGTACCTAAGAAAAATACAACAGTTTTTCCCAATTTCCTGACCAGTTTCAACCAGTTTCTTCCTCCCTTTTTTTCCCACAGAAAGGAATTATCAAATTACCATCCACATATAAATCCCAAGAGTGAATCACAATTCCTATACATAACAGATTAGTACAGTATGTTTCTTAAAAATCCCTCAAACATTAAGCAATAGTTACAGTTTTAACAAATCTTAAACACAGTGATACAGTTAAAATCTTAACAATAATTCAACCACTTTCCCACTCCCCAATATCAGTCCAAATTACATCAGGAGCAGTGATCTTCTCAAAAACTGCTTCCTGCTGAGGAGTCCAGAGAGGGGAGGGTGGCCCATGCTACCTGCTACCAAAGCTTCAGATGGGCTGATCCATGTCTCAGAAGCAAGTCAATATCTGTAATTTTGACTAAAATCTAGAACAAAAAAAACACAAATCTAACAAGGTTAGAGCAGACTGATACAAAATGTCAAGAATTAGCCAGCAGCTTCTCACTGTGCAGTCCTCTCAAAAACCTGAATATCCACAGACACAAATATTCAGGAACAGATAGATGACCAGGATAAATACTCATTTGCCAAGTATTCAAGATATAATGATTACATATAACCAGATTGGAAATGGCAAGGTATGGCATAATTGAATTGCATTAACAGTTTCTTATTGACTATTGCTCTGATCATAGAAATTAGTTACAGGAGGAAAAAATGCAGGGACACAATCATAACATTAGCAGTTAAAACTTAATTTTCAGAAAACAGGATAAAATGGCTTTAATTCATTTTTACTCTAGTTAATTGTCCCACTAACTGTCAGAGGGTGGAGCTCTAAAACTCCCAAATAGCATTAATTATAAGCCCAAGGAATTTTACTTCTAATAACAAATTCTATTAACCAAGTTTCAGACATATCCTAACCAGATATTTACCATAACCTTATATTTATGACAGTAAGAATTTGTCTCAGTAAGTTCACTGTTCCCATAAGTGAACATTATACATGCAAATCAGTTTACTTTTAAAAATACCCAATACATAAACAAATATCCCAAATTACATATTGTCCATAACAGAAACATTTTCAAAAAGGACAAGGAAAAACTGTTACTTTCAGAAGCTCTTTAAATGATGGGCATAACCTCAGGATACAATTAATTAAACTTATACAGAATACCCAATTCCACAGAAAAGAATCTGAAAGATTCTTAAAAATATCCTTTAAATCTTTAGAAACAGCCCTACCAAATTATAGATCAGTCAATTAACTTAAAATCGGGCCTATCTCTTGAAATCTTTTGCCAAAGCCAAGCCTCTGCAGAATGAGGCTGGAACACACTTAGTGTGTGTGTGTGTGTAGGGGGGGGGGGGGGGAGGGATTCCACGTGGCTGTCCTTCCCCCTATTCCACCTCCAAAGAGGCAGGTGGGAGGTAAGGCAAGCTAACCTTCACCCCTAGCTGAAGTAGCAGAGAGTAGTGGGGGTGAGTTTAATCTTGACCTTTGAAAACAAAAGATCCCTACCTCACCCAACATTTAAAATAGCAGAAAGCAGTGGGGGATGAGGATTCCATGTGGCCATTATTTCCAATGGACCTTTCCTAAGCTCCAACTTGGCCAGTGATGAAGTCTTTAGAAAAGTCAGACCCTAATTGGAGATATGTGACCCCTTTCAAGTAAGTTAATAGAACTTCTCTCCAACAAGATCTTAAGATCTTACATTCAAAGATAACCAAATCTAGCCTGCAAAGGCAACAGTAAAATTATTTCCCACAATTTCAGAATATCCTAAAATTCCTAATCAGATGTTTTCTCCAGCCAGAGTTCAAGGCAATTAGCATAAACTCCTTTTGTTCACCAGAGGCCTTATCTAGGCTAGCTAAATCCAAGCCTCACCTGAATTTAAACTACCTGAGTGCCAGGTTTTTTTTAAAGTTTAAAATCACAAGCAAATTTTATTCAAAATACAGTTGAAACATTGAAATAACCAATTTCCAAATTTCTTAATTTAGCAGAGCTCTGAACCAATAGGACAGACAAACAAGTCACACAAAACACACAGACATAGACTATGCAGTCAAAACATTTAATACACAGACCAGGGGCTATCTGGAAACCTTAGAATAGTCCTGAGGGAAGTTGTCAGCTCCAGAGTCTTTCCTCCCAGAATCCAAAAGGAGTTTTTTGGGTTTTTTTAGCCAGAAGATGTCTTAAAAAAAAAGACACCCAGATTTATACTCTGGAATGCCCAGAGTTGTGCCAATTGGCACCCACATGTGTCTTAGACCCTGTGTGCAGAAGACCCTACTCCCAGAATTTGTGCCCATCAGAATTTCATAATTCTGGGATTACAAATGCTAGCACAGACAGACAGAACAGGTTTAAGATATCCAACTTACTCTCCCATGGCCGAAATAGAGTGTCCACCATCAGGCACAGTTGTGGCTGGAAACTGGAAACAAAAAATCCAGGGGGCCAGTCTCTGCAGGCCAAGAATTCAGATCTCCAGCCATCCTGAGACCCAAGGGGGAGACTCGAACGTCTCTTATCTCTAATCCTGTTCATTTTCTACCATCTTGGTGGGACCTCCAAAATGTAATGTCGGAGAAACTGAGGCAAGACAGGGATTAGAGAGTATTTAATAATTCATTTGAAAAGGAGAGATTTACTGAGACCATGGATCCATGGTTTGGTCCCAGGGCTGAATGAGACTATCATCTCAAAGAATCCAGCCAACAATGAGAGTTCCCAATGACATACATGTGGCTCAGACACAGGGGGTAGAATGAGGCAGGAGCAGAGTCAGGGTATAGAGATTGGGAACAGGACTCTGACAGGGTGGGGTGAGCCTCTGGAGATGGAATGACATAATGGGGGGAGGCACCTTGAAGATGGGGAGAGGCATCTTGATAAGATGTTTTCTGACATTCTGCTAGCTTGGGATGGGGAGAGGCATGCTGATATTCTAAAACATAAGATCTTTTATCCTTATCAAGTAGTCTGATAAAGAGGGAGGGGAGGTTTTGTAGAACTGAGCTTTGAGCTGACAATTATAAACTGAAGAGAACAAGGCAGAACTGAGTCAGGATAATTAGGGAAATTGAGTCAGGATAATAAAAGAGAACTGTGGCATAACACTTTTTGATTTATTTCTCCTTGTGCAACAAGATAATTGTATAAATACATAAGCCTACATTAGATTTACATATATTTTTACCATGTTTAACATATATTGGATTACTTGCCATTTAGGAGAGGGGATTGGGGGAAAGGGAGGAAATTGAAACACAAGGTTTTGTAAGGGTCAATGATGAAAAATTATCCCATATTTTGAAAATAAAAATTTTCAATTAAAAATAACCTCAAAAAATTTTAAAATATATAATAGACAAAAATTTAAATATATTAAGATAATAACCTTTCTTTGTACCCTTAGTATTATAGTGGACCTAGTATATTGTCTTTGAGTTACTCAGTGATGTCTAACTCTTTTTGATTCCATTATGGGGCTTTTTTGGCAAAGATAATGGTTTATCATTTCCCTCATCAGTGGATTAAGGCAGAGATTAAGTGACTGACATGCTGTCACACAGTAATGTCTGAAGTAGGATTTGAACCGAATCCAGAACTCTAACCACTGAGCCATCCAGCTGCCTAATATATAATAACTGCTTGCTGATTTGACTTTGTTACAAGACAAGATTTGATTTTGAAGTAGAAAAGGAATAAGGATGGTGGTGGAGGTGGAATATATCCCCAAACAATTGTAATATAAAAACAAAAGGCAATGATCAATCTAATTTAAAATAAAATATATTTGTTCTTGAATATAAAGTGTACCAGATTCTCCCCTGAAAGAATGAGAGAAAAGAGAGAAGAGTAGTAGGGGAAAGGGAAGGATAGCAAGATCAGGGATGGAAGAGCTGAAAGGGGAAGGCTACTGAGAGAGATATTGGAGACCTGCTCCACCATTTTGCTTTAGGTTGTTTTTGCCTAAGTGTTTCCTCCTGCAATTGCTGAAAATGACCTTGTCAGTTCAGGAATAAGAGGCCAGAATTTGTCTACAGGTAAGCCAAGCCATAGCAGAAAGAATTCAGACTGTCATAAAAACATTTAGTTCCAGTTTTTGCTGGCTAGATGGGTAGCCCAATTCCATGGCTTGTAGAGGCAAGGCACAGTCACACTGTGATTTAGTCCATTTAATTCCAGAAACTCTGGAGAGTTTAATTGGTCTTGGCTTAGATGCCCAAGCAGTCAAGCCCAGGACATTCTAGGGAGACATATGTCTCTTCTTTTTCCAATTCCATTAGTAGCCAAAGTAAAGTGAGCCTCAATGAGGAAAAGAAATTATAAAAGGGAAGCTTAGAGAAGGAAGGGAGAAAGAAGGAGCTTTATAGGATCACATAAGTCAGAGCTGGAAATGACCCAAATCCAAACCCCTCACTTTACAAGAGTGCCCTTGAGAGGAGAGCCAAAGATTCAGGCTCAGGTCTTCTGATTCTAAATTCATTGCTTTTTCCTATATCACAGTGGAAAGTGAGAGACAGAGACACAGAAAGAGAAAGAAAGCGACAGAGAGACAAACAGAAACAGAGGCAAAGAGAGAATATATATGTAAACCTCAGATCTATTTTAGTCCCAGGTGGGAGAATCGCTTCCTTCCAGTCTATTTACAATCCATAACACTGTAAAGTAGCTTCCTGGTACACTCCCAGAATGCAGTCACAGCAACTAGAAGAAACTGATCTGTCTGGCCAAGATGTTCCTGCCTCTAGGGCTAAACAGAGTTTTTGCTTTTGCTGCCTTTGTCTGGAATGAAACTAAAATAACAAGGATTTTTCCAGGGGACTCTTTTGGGTCAACAGATTTGTTGTTTTATTAGCCTTGGGGGGATGAATGACAGGTTGTCTGGGGAGGCAGCCTGTAGAGGATGGGGGTGGGAGTTACCATAAAGAGAGTAGAAGCTTACGTCAGTGAGTGATTCTAGATAAGAAAATTGTTTAAAAAGGAAGAAGGAAAATGTCAGTCTTTACCTTTAGGGGATACTTTATGAAACACAGGCAACTAGTGAACTTGAAAAAAGGGCTTTAAAGAGCTAATATGAATTCTGGAACAGCCATTGAAGACCTAGGTCCACTCTTGGGGAATTGCTGCCCCCAGCTATGGAATAAAAACTCAAGCCCATTGGACTCTCCCCAGAAAGACACTTATTTTCATCCATTTATCATAAGGGGCAGTTAAGTGGTGCTGTGAATCGCTGCTAGGCTTGGAATCAGGAAAACTCATCTTCATTAATTCAAATCTGGTCTCAAACTGTGTGACCCTGGGCAAGTCACCTAACCCTGTTGGCTTCAGTTCCCCATCTAGAAAATGAGCTGGAGAAGGAAATGGCCAACCACTCCATTATCTCTGCGAAAAAAAGAAACCCAAATGGAGTCACAAAGAGTGGTTCATGACTGAACAACATAATTTATTTTGCACCTGCACTGTTTGAGTAATTCACTCACAGCAATGTCATGGAGGTTGGTGAGATTCATATTGAGGTTGAAAAGGAGAACCCAAAAGGTTGGAGTTACAGATCAATGTCACAAGGTGTCCCAAAAGAATTTGCAAGCTTGAACCCAAATCCACGTCAAGGTGCACAGTTTATTATAATTGTAACACCACCAATTGAAGTAGGCTAAGTTCCAAAAGGATTTAGCAAAGAACCAGGAGCAAGAAGGCAAATTTATAAAAAAGGACAGAGAGATCTGATTTTTCATGTCACTGATATGCTAATTTTATGACCCAGAGGTAGAACTGAGGAGTGGTCTGGTATGCATGTTACCATTTGTCCCAGAAACCCTTTTATCACTGACCAACAGATTGTTATCTGGCAGTCAGGAAAGTTTTTGGGACTATACTGTAGTATCCTTAAAGCTAGGAGACTTTTGGATCATTGACAGTTTGTTAGAACAATAGCACTTCTAAGGTCTGGGGGGCCTCAGGATTACTGCTATATTTCTCCTAAAAGCGGCATTCCCTTCAATACCTCCTGGATTTGAATCTGTGACCCTTTTATTGTCTTCCCTCTCTCTCTCCTTAGCGGGGAGTCAATAACACACCATACTCTTCAAACACTTAAGAATTCACGAAAGGACTTTTTAATAGGGGTAACTAGGGGAGTCCAGACAATCAATAAAATAATAAATCACACCCCGATTTGAAGTATTTATCTATTTTGGAGGGATAAATGCTCACAATAAAAATTAAACTATGGGCTTTCCACAATGAATATGAGCTGACTCCAACATGCCTGCATCTAAAGGTACAAATTATTTCTAGGCAGGAACAGTTCAGGTCTATGGCATAGTTACATAATGCAGTTCTTTCGTGGTCTATGATTTAATTCTTCTGTTAATATTTTTAAAGCATGCTCATATCTCTCTCATCCTTAAAAAACCCTCATTTGATTCAACCAATTTTGCCAGCAATTTTCCTATATGTCTCTTTGATCTTGGCTGAACTCCTAGAAAGAAATTTGCCTACAATCAGGGCCTCCTTTCCCTTCCTCTCACTCTTTTCTAAAAGCTCTTCAGTTTGGCTTCTATCCATTTCATTCAACTAAAACTGCTCTCTCCAAAGTTGCCAATGATCTCTTAATTGCCAAGTCTAATTGCCTTTTCTCAAACCTCATTTTCCTTGACCTTACTACAGTATGACACAGATGATCATCATCTCCTCTTGAATATACACTCTCTTTTCTCTGGGTTATCATGACATGATTCTTTCCTTGTTAGGTTTTATTTTCCTATCTATCTGACTGCTCCTTTTCAATTTTCTTTTCTAGGTTTTTCTCTAGGTCATTTTCACTAAATCATGCACGTACCCTACCGTTCAGTCCTGGGCCGTCTTTTCTTCTCTCTATATACCATCTCAGTAATGGATCTCAACAGCTGCTATGGGTCCGATTATCATCTCTATTCAGGAGATAAGTAAATCTATTATATTATAGATATATTGATATAGATAATTATAGATAAACATATCTATTTACCTGGTCTTAATCTCTATTCTCAGAGTCAATTTTGTATCACCAAATATCTTTGGACATCTCAAATTGGGTACCCCATAGATATTAAAAATCTCATTATCTTTTCTCAAAAATCATCTGCCAACAGGATTTAAATATACAAAAATATTTTTGGCATCTCATTTTGCGGTGACAAAGAAATTGAAATTGAGGGGATGCCTATCATTTGAGGAATGGCTAAACAAATTGGGGTATATGATTGTGATGAAATATTACTGTTCTATAAGAAATGATAAGCAGGAGAAGCTAAAAGGTGAAGTACACAGAGCAATGATCCTGAAGTCAGGAGGACCTGAGTTCAAATCCAGCTGCAGACACTTGATATTTATTAGCTGTGAACCCTTGGACAAGTCACTTAATTCCAATTGCCTCGCAAAAAAAAAAAAAAAAAAAAAAAAAAAAAGAATTGATAAGCAGGAAATTTTCAGAAAAATCTCACAGATAGGATTTACATGAATTGATGCAAAATTAAAGTAAACAGAACCAGGAGAATTGCAATATTGTATAATGATCAGCTGTAAATGACTTAGCTATTCCCAGCAATACAAAAATCCAAGGCAACACTGAAGGACTGTATGATGAAAAATTATCTCTTCCACCAGAGAAAGAACTGATAGAATCTGAGAAAAGATCAAAGCATACTATTTAATTTTATTTTTCTTTGCTTTGTTGTCTGTTTTCTTTTATGCAACTAAAACAGATATGTGTTTTACATGATTGTACATGAGTAACCTTTATCAAATTCCTTGTCTTCTCAATGATAGAGGAGGGGACAGAGGGTAAGAGAGAATTCAGAACTCAAAAATGTACAAAGGTTGAAATTCTCCCATATCTAGAATGCTCTCCCTTCTCACCTCTATTTCCAGACTTTCTGGGCTTCTTTCATGAATCAGCTCACATCCTATTTTCTGCAGGAGACTTCTCTCAACCTCCCCATCTCTGATTCCTTCTTTCTGATATTCCTTTCCATTCATGCTTATATGTAGATAGTTGTTTGTATGTGGTGTCCCACCTTTTAGAAGTGATCTTCCTGAGGCAGGGACACTATTTTTGCCTTTTTTTTGGTATAATTGGAAGTCTGGCTAATAGAAGGCTCAGTTGTAAGAAACATGTATAGCATGCTCTTCCAAACACAAATGTTTGGTTAACTTACTTCTGGGCATGGATATTTTTTTAAAAAAGGAAAATAAAGTGAGAGTACAAGGGAATATATCTGCCATCCTGGGAGATGTCCAGTAGATTTCCCAACAAAAAAGACCATGAAAAAGCTTTTATAATTTTAGGAGAGAATTTGAGATAGCAAGACCTGGGTCAAGCATGAGCACCCAGTGACCCTTGGTAGTCCAGGTAAGGAAAACCACTTTATTCTGACTGTTTTGCCCTTCATGCTATGAGCCCCAATGGAAGGGGGCGAGAACACTAATAGTTGGGATCCTGCTTGAACTGGACTTCCCACAAGGCAATATCCTTAGATCTAGGGTCAATTCAACCTAATCTGTACTGTTGATGGACCAAAAAAAAAGTTACAACAGTAAGACAACATAACAAAACCAGTTAGAGTGAATGGGACAGTTATTCAAATAACTGTACATATAAAATATATACAATAAAAAAACAGAAGGTATGGGGAGAGGGGCCATAAAGCAGCTAGATAGTGCAATGGATGTAGTATCATGTCTGGAGTCAGGAAGACTAATTTTCCTGAGTTCCAATCTGACCTCAGAAAGATACTAGCTGTATGACTCTGACCATTAACCCCGTTTGCCTCAGTTTTCTTATCTGTAAAATGAGCAGAAGGAAATGGCAAACCATTCCAGTATCTCTGTCAAGAAAACCCCAAATGGAGTCACAGAGTCAGACATGCCTGGAACAACTGAATAGCAACAGCAATCTCAGAGAGACCACACTGAAGAGGGATTGAGGGGGAAGGAGGAGGGCAAGAGAATCTGGAAATTATCCTAGTTGCAACAGTGTGCTACTAAATGTTTGAAACCTAATTCTCCAAGGGAAGTCACACCTTTAAGATTAAGCTGCATCCTTCAAATTTTTTCCATCATTTTCTTAAATTTAGAAGATCAACAAAACAATAAATGCAGCCCTGATTTGTCGTATTTGCTGATTTCCAAGATGTAACGGGCTCCGCACCTGTTCTTCAAGTATAACACTTCATTTCTTGAATCCTCATCTTTTTACTGGCCATCCTCCATACCATGGGGTTTTCTGGCAGAAAATGAAGAAGAATTAAGAAGCCTTTTGATGAGCGTGAAAGAGCAGAGTATAAAAGCTGGCTTTAAGCTTAACATCAAAAAAACAAAAACCTAAGATCTTGGCAACTGGTCCCATCATTTCCTGGCAAATCAAGGGAGAAGAAATGGAAGCAGTGTCAGATTTTACATTCTTAGCATCAAAAATCACTGCAGATAACAACTGCAGCTATGAAATGAAAAGATGTTTGATCCTTGGAAGGAAAGCTATGGCAAATCTGTACAGCATACTAAAAAGCAGAAACATCACCTTGCTGACAAAGGTCCATATAGTCAAAGCTATGGCTTTTTTTTTTTTTCCATTAGCAACGTATGGGGAAAACAGATTGTAAAGAAAGCTGAATGCTGCAGAATTGATGCTTATGAATTATGAGAAGACTTTTGAGAGTCCCTTGGACAGCAAAATCAAATCAATCAATACTTGATTGATTAATTTAATTCATTAATTCAAACTATTCATGGAAAGGACAAATACTGAAGCTTAAATACTTTGGCCACAAAATGAGAAGATGGGACCCATTGGAAAAGACCCCAATGTTGGGAGAGATTAAAGGGAAAAGGAGGAGATGGCAGAGGACGGATGGATAGACAGCAACATGAAAACAAAAAACATGAGCTTGGACAGACTTAGGGGATGGATAGGGATGAATAGAGGGGATGGTATGCTATGGTCCATGGGGTCACCAAAAGTTGAATATAACTGAATGACTAAGCAACAACATCCTCCATAGCTAGAATGACCCTCTCTTCCTCAACCCTACCAAGCAGATTCCTTGGTTTCCTTCCACTCTCAGTTTAAATCTTATCTTTTTATCCACTGCTCCCAAACACCTCCTCAGGGTCTTTCCTCTGTGATTACTTCCCATTTATGGTGTATAGATTTTACATGTACATAGTTATTTGTATGATGTCGCCTTCATTCGAATATGAGTTCCTTGAAGACTGGGATTGTGTTTTTTCCTTTCTTTGTATTTCCAGGATTAGTATACAGTAAGCTTACTGACTGCTTGCCTGATACATTTTATTTTTATACCATCTACATTTTCCAATGTAACCCACCCCAAATGGATGAATAATAATAAAGGATAAAAATGAGGGCAAAAAATTTCCATAAACTACCAACATGTAGGAAAAATTTGAGGATAATTAGTGTTCCATACCCATAGTCCCTATACCTCTGCAAAGCCAAGAGTTTCTTTTGATTAGAACTCTGCGATGTCTTGTTTTCCTTCCTATCTCTATTCTGTTTCTACTACCTCAAGTCTTGCATAGTTCTTCCTAAGCTTTACTGGACTCTAAGGAAACAAGGTTTTTCTGTCTTGCCTTTCGCTCATCTTCAGATCTAAATTCAAAGCACACATTCGAAGTGTCTACTTTCTACTCTCTTCCATCTCCCCAGGAGTCTCTAGTTAAACAAGCTGTTCTCCTGTCTCTGAACCTTCAGATTCCTTCCTTCTGGCTTTTGGCCTTAGTCCTTATTCCCTCATTCCTTTTTGCCCCATCCTTCCATGCAAACTAGTCTATGGACAAGAAAAATTCAGAAGAAAGAGTGGGTGTCCAAAGCAAAACCCAAACCAGAAATTCACAATAAGGTCTCAGAAGGAACTGGGGAGAGGTAGTACAATGGAAGTGCTCCACTCCTGGAATCAGGAAAACCTGAATTCAAACATGGCCTCAAACACGGATGTGACCCTGGTCAAGTGACTTCATCCATTTGCCTCAGTTTCCTCAATTGCAATGGGACAGTGATAGAACCTACTTTTCAGATTTGTTATGAAGATCAAGTGAGATAATATTTGTAAAGTGTTGAGCATAGTGTCTGGCACATAATAGGCATTATAGAAATGATTATTTCTTTCCCTTTTTACCTTACCCACTTCCTTACAAAAATGGGGATGGACTCAGGGAGGCTAAATGAAAATGAGAAATGTGTGTATGTCTGTGTGTGCATGTATGTGTGTGGTAGGGAAGGGATTCATATATATGTGTGTATGTATGTATAAATATATAGTACATATACATAAACATATATTTGTATATGTCTATATATACATATGTTATATACATATTGTGGCATTTTAAAAAGTTCAAAAAGTTTCTGAGTAATTTAATCATGTTATTAATAAAACCAGCATTTTTTGTTAATAAAAGGATGCTCATTTGGCCTCTTTTAAACCAAAAACAATAATATTGGGCCAGCTCAGGCCTTATATATTCCTTTGGAAGAGATGAGGCAATCAACTCCAATTAGTTCACAGTTAATGAGAGAAAATATATAATAATGATGAGCTGAAAGTGACATCATGTCACCCTTGGACAGCTATACACAGACTACCCCCAGCCTTGAGCAATCTATTCAAATAATTTATGTCCCACTCAAGTCTGAGCAGAACACAATGACTACCTAGGTCTTGAACCAGAAAGTTATTCTAATCTCATTATCAACAATGTCCTTCAAGAGACTAAATTTTTAAAATTAGGATTTTAGAAAAAGGGAAGAATTCTGGATCTCCCCAAATTATTGATTATTAATAATAATTTCTTCTAACATGTTTCTATATATATACATATATATGTATATACCACACACATATAATTTTGTAGAGTAAAGAGCACCAGATTTATAATTGGAAGACCTGGTATTCTGCTCTTCAGCTGTATAAATTTAGTCTAGCCATTTAACTTGAGACTCAGATTCCAGATCTGCAAAAGGGGATAATTAAATAGATAGCTCATAGGCTGTTGTGATTGAGATAAAGGAAATAATTAATGCAAAGAAATTTTAATGTATAAAGTGCTACATAAATCTAGTAACATAATACTCATATAGATGAAACTTGTGATTCTCTATATCCATCCCATCAAGTCTGGCCAAGACTACTCAGGTGCTAAAGATTTTGCCTCTTCTACATGCCCAAGATGAAAGCAGTTGCCTGCACTTTTGAGATGGGAGAGGAATCAGTGGTGAAAATCCCTGGAAGCTTTATCCAGTTACCTAACAGGACCAAAGCACAAGATGGTCCTGAGCAGCTCAGAAGAGATGGTCTGACATCAAGCAAAAGAGACCTGAGGAAATACATTATTGTGAAAACTTGATGACCGTGTTTTTGTTATTGTTTGTGTTTCAGTTTCTATGAGGAAAGACTTAAATCTTGCAAAAATCCCTTTCCCGACTCCATCATCCTTATTTTCAATTATAACCTTGAAAACACTAGAAATCTCTCCCTAGGGCCCCACTGTTCTGCCTTCTGTACTATTAGTCAAGTGGAAATCTGTCAATCAAGTATTCAATCATCAAAGTCTGCATTGAAGGTTGGCTATTGTACTGAAGGCCCTGAGCTAGGCCAGAAAGGGGGAAAATGCACTCCTTGCCAAAACAGGAACTGAGAATTTTAGTACTTGGGAGAAATTCAGTTAAATGATAGGTGAGATTAAAGGAAGTAGAGGTACCCTGTCCCCCTGATCCCTGGCATTGTATTGATCCAGGTCTATGTAATAATAACAGTAACAACTAATATTTATGTAGTTTCTACTATGTACCAGGTACATTATTTCATTTAATCCTCACAATAAGCTTGAGAGATAAGTGCTATTATTATCTCCATTTTACAGATGACAAAACTGAAATGTAAGCTAAATAACTTGCCTACAGTTAAATTAAGAAGATCCAGGTCTTCTTAATCTCAAGCCCAGTGCTTTATTTATTTCATCAGCTACCTGTATGCTTAGGTACATAAGTACACAGGTGGCAGTCCATTCTGGTTACTTGGAACTGCAAGGGGAGGTATACAGAGACATGACTGTAAAGGCAAGCTCAGGCAATGATGTCCTGATCCTGGTGAAAACTGTGTTTTCCTTCTCTCCTCAAAGGCAGGCTGCCTCAGCTACTCATGGGTCAAGGTACTCCACAGTCCTCGTGGGGCAGCACCATGGATAGAGCAGTAGCCCTGGAATTAGGAAGACCTGAGTTCAAATATAGCCACAAACATTTACTTATTGGCTATATGCCTTTGAGCAAGTCACTCAACTTCCATTTGTCTCAGTTTACTCAAATGTAAAATAGGAATAATAATAAGACTCTTGTGAAGTTCAAATGAACACAGTGCCTGCCACAAAATAGACGTTGTATAAATGCTTATTCTTTTCCCCTTTCCTTTTCCCTATGACTCAAAACCGCTGCTCACAAGCTCCCACAGATATGTTTACCTTTTCTCTAGTCAGCCTGAGGAAACAATTAGTTCAAAGGAAAGGTATTTAATGAAATGGCAAAGGAAAGTCACAATAGAATGTTCACCCCATAAAGCTGGAGCATATTCTCCCAGAAATACAAAATAGGATTAGTGGAGAAAGTATACTTACTTAGGGATCTTGTAAAGAAGGATTCACACAGAAGGAAGGCTATTCATAGCTCTGATGCTGCAGGACCATAATGTGTGAGATAATAATTTTGCTTTCACTGGGCCATATTCCTCTGGTCTTGTAGTGACTGCTGGACGCATATAATCTTTTTTAAAAATAGCTTTTTATTTACAAGTTATATGCATGGGTAATTTTTCAGCATTGACAATTGCCAAATCCTTTGTTCCAATTTTTCCCCTCCTTCCCCCCATCCCCTCCCTCAGATGGCAGGTTGACCAATACATGTTAAATATGTTAAAGTATAAATTAAATACAAAATAAGTTTACATGTCCAAACCATTATTTTGCTGTACAAAAAGAATTGGACTCTGAAATAGTGTAAAATTAGCCTGTGAAGGAAATCAAAAATGCAGGCAGACAAAAATATAGGGATTGGGAATTCTATGTAGTGGTTCATAGTCATCTCCCAGAGTTCTTTCCCTGGGTGTAGCTGGTTCAGTTCATTACTGCTCCATTGGAACTGATTTGGTTCATCTCATTGCTGAAGATGGCCAGGTCCATCAGAATTGATCCTCATATAGTATTGTTGTTCAAGTATATAATGATCTCCTAGTCTCGCTCATTTCACTCAGCATCAGTTCATGTAAGTCTCTCTAGGCCTTTCTGAAATCATCCTGTTGGTCATTTCTTACCAAACAATAATTGCTGTCTTTGGGGAAGGGAAAGGTAAGAGGAAGAAAGAAAAATTTGGAACAAAAATGAATGTTGAAAACTATCTAAACATGTATACGGAAAAATAAAATACTATTTTAAAAAAGAACCCTGGCTTTAAAGATTCTGACCAACATACCCTTGAAATGGGGTTCCCAATATGCCCAAAGGGCTATCAAACTGTGCATCCCCTTTGATCCAGCAGTGTCTCTACTGGGCCTGTATCCTAAGGAGATCATGAAGGAGGGAAAGGAACCCATATGTGCAAAAATGTTTGTGGCAGCCCTTTTTGTAGTGGAAAGAAACTGGAAACTGAGTCGATGCCCATCAATTGGAGAATGGCTGAATAAATTGTGGTATATGAATGTTATGGAATATTATTGCTCTGTAAGAAATGATCAGGAGGATGATTTCAGAGAGGCCTGGAGAGACTTATATAAACTGGTGCTGAGTGAAATGAGCAGAACCACATCACTATACATGGCAACAACTAGACTATACGATGATCAATTCTGATGGATGTGGCTCTTTTCAACAATGAGATGATTCAGGCCAGTTTCAATGGAGTTGTGAAGGAGAGAGCTATCTCCTCCCAGAGAGAGAGGACTGTGGGAACTGAGTGTGGATCACAATATAGTTTTTTCACCTTTCTTTGTTGTCGTTTGCTTGCTTTTTGTTTTTTTCTCATTTTTTTTCTTTTCGATCTGATTTTTCTTGTGCAGCATGATATTTGTGGAAATATGTATAGAAGAATTGTACTTTTTTTTTTAAACATATATTGATTTACTTGCTGTCTAGGGTAGGGAGTTGGGGGAAGGGAGAGGGAAAATTAGAACACAGGTTTTGCAAGGATGGATGTTGAAAATTATCTGCATATATTTTGAAAATAAAAAGCCGAGCAAATTAAAAAAAAAAAAAAGAAATGGGGCTCCCAAACTATGACCTGACGGTCAAATGTAACCTACAGCCTGTTGGGTTTTTTTTTTTTTTTTTTTTCATGATCAGCAAGCTAAAAATGATCATAGAATTTGACCTTCTGGCCAAGAAAGGGGGAATTTCCTGGGTAGGACCAGCCTTAGAGATTGCCTTACAAGTAACCCCAAGTATGAAAGTCCAGGGACCTAACTTTCTTTTAAGAGAAGGGAAATTTTCTGGACAGCAAGAGCCTCAGAGAGAGAGGAGTAGCATTCGTGTGTTTCCTGGTGTTGGTACACCTCCTCCTGGAGAAGTAGGAAGGGACAAAAGCAAGAGATATTGAAAATCGAGACCTAAATTTTGCATAATAGTATTACAGTGAGCTATTTGAATGATATGAGTTCAATGGAAATAGTGGTTATTTGTCTAGGACTCCAAGTGTGTTTTCCAACTTGGGGTATCCAAGTTTTCAGATTAGTAAACCATAAACCCAAATGCCTGACTAGCTCTCCACTATTCAAAATAGGGATTCATCTGAATACTGGGGAAGAGGTGTTCCACTGGCCATCCCAATTTCAGTTTCCCCAGTTTCCTTCCAAGGGGAATCCAAGCAAGGGGATGGTGTTGAATCAGGAGGACTTTAAGACCCCAGTCATAGAAAGTCAGATTCACTGAAAAGGTTGAAGCACAATGATCATTTATGACTATTGGACTCCTTTCTTTCTGCATTATTTATGGAGTTTCTGCAAATGCTTTCCATTTTCTCTATTTTCTATATGATAGAATTTTTCTGGACTGGAAAAATGCATTTGTTTCCTTGAGTGCTTGTACAGAAGCAGAGGGCCCTGTTATTCATATTTGTGACAGTCAAGAAATGAATTGCATTCTGAGAAGTTCTAGAGGAAACCCCTCAGCGGAGTCCTAACAAGACGAAGTGTGATAGTATGGGGTTCTGACCTCCTAAATCAAACTCAGTCAGTGTAGATACAGAATTTAGAGTTTGAAACCATGGGTTATATCAATAAACATTTATTAAATGCTTACTATGTGCCAGGCTACACACCCAGGATACTAAAAGAGGCAAAAGACAGTCCCTCAAGAAGCTTATAATTTAATGGGTGAGACACTATGCAAATAAATGGATACAGGGCAAGTTATATACAAGATAAATAGGAAGCAACGAACAGAAGGAAGGCAAGGAAATTAAGAGAAAGCTTCCTATAAAAGACAGGATTTTAGTTGGGACTGTTCTGACCCCTGTGTCACCACAATGTATAACTGCATGCTTACAAAGTCCTATTGAGTGTTCACAAAAAAATTAAACCAAACAACAACAAGTAAATAAAACAGAAAAAAATGGATGAAACAATCTGAGTTCATTCACCCATTCCTGGACAAGTCCTGCGCTGATTTAGACACCAAATAATAACTTTGCACATCCGCTCCGGAAGGGGTTAAAGCTTTGCCTGGTTCTGGGCTCCCAGCCCAGCCCAGTGAGAGGGCTTGTGAGTGAAAGGGCAAGGCGGTAGCTGACTGACAGGAAAGAAGGAAGCCAGCCTTCTCATATTTTGGATTTTGACAGGAGAATGACTCTTGACATCTCTAATTTCTCTTAATCACTCTCTCTGACCCCAGGGGAACATTCTCCTCTTTAATTTGCCCGGCATTAGCTAGCCTCAAAATGGCTATAATTACCCCTGGGATTAAGTAAATGGTTGTTGGAGGCAGTGAAAAGCTTCAGAGACTCGGGAAATGGGCAGCTAGCATTGTCTTCTCTCAGTTGGTTCTCTTTCCTTTCCACCCCCAGCTCTTTTTTCTCCCTCTGTTCCTCTGCCTCTTTTCCGTCTCCCTTGGTGAGAGTTTTAAACCACTCTACCCATAATGACAGCACAAGTCAACAAAGCAGGACAAGTTTATTGTCTGATTTTATTTTCCTCACAACCCTGGGAGGGAGACAAAGTAGCTCTTGTATTTTCATACCCATTTCATAGATGGAGAAACTGAGGCACAAAGCTTGCCCAACTTAACAACAAAGCTGATGAGAGGATTCAGGTTTTCCAAATCCCCAGTTCTTCCCGGTCGATTTTCCTACCTTAGATAGAAGAGGAGGGGGATCACATTTACATTTCCTACTGATACAGGCTTACTAAATTCGAAACAGACTGAAGTTCTCAGAGGAGGGAATTGGAAGGAATTCAGGGCTGAATGAAAAGAGGGAGGAAGAGTTGGAGCATTGAGAGCATTGTTTCTGCCCACTCCTATCCCGGGGGATAGCTCCAAAAGGGGATGGAGGGAGGATCTCTCCCAGCAGCTGGACAGCCAAAGCACAGCTGCCAACATTTTCTGAGCTTTTCTCTTTTCCAACCAAGCATGAGGAAATGGCAAAGGAGGTTCATATCCCTTTCATGTTTGAGACCCAGATAGCCTGAAGCCCAAAAGAACGGAATAGAACAAGATATAACAGAACTAATTGGAATGAAAAGGATAGAATGGGATGACATAAAACAGAATTAAATGGTATTAAATAGAACTGAAAAAAATGGAATTGAACAAAATGGGACAAAAGGGGTGGAATGAAAAAAATGAAACAAAACCGGTGGAATGGAATCCTATTAATATCTATTATTACCTATGTAGCATTTAAATAGTGCCTTATAATGAATTATTAAAGATTTCTGTTAAGGATTATTTTTTCCTCCTGTGTTTTATCTCTTTATAGGGCCATTTATATTAAGTAGGATCTAAATCATAAAATCTTAGTGTTGGAAGACCCCTTCAAAGATCATTTATTTCAATCTCTGCCTCATCAAGAGAGTCTTAATATATCTTCCCTGATAAGTAGCCATAAGGACTCTTCTTGAAGATTTTCAGTGATTGTTGTTGCTCAGTCATTCAAATGTGTCTGGCTCCTCATGACTACAATTCATGGGGTTTTTTTGGCAAAGACACTGGAGTGGTTTGCCACTTCCTTTTTCAGTGTGTTCCCATTTTGTAGAAGAACAACTGAGGCAGATAAGGGTTAAACGAGTGGCCCAAAGTCACACAATTTATAAGAGTCTAAGACTGGATTTGAACTCAAATCTTTCTGACTCCAGATCCAGTGTGCCATCTGCTGCCGCTTTCAGCCCCAAAGCAATCCCTTCCATATCTTGGTTGGCTCTAATGGTTGAAGGCTTTCCTTAAATTAAAGTTAAATTTTCCTTTTCTTGGGGATCCTGTATAATTCACTTAACCTGTCTACCTCAGTTTCCTCAACTATAAAATAGAAATAATAACAAGCCCTACTTTTCAGGGGTTTTGTGAGAATCAAAAGAGAGAATAATTGTAAGGTTGTAATAATTACAGTGTCTGAAACATAGAAAGAATTCAACGTATGTTTGTTTCCTTTCCTTCCTTGCTCCTCCCTTGCTCCTGGCTCTGTTCTTCAAGGTTAAAGAGAATAAATCCAGTTCCTCTTCAACCTATCAGATATTATCTCATCCCTTTTGAGAGTTTCTTTCTTCAAGTTAAATATCCTTCCTTCAAACAATCCTCATCACACTCCCAGTTATCCTTCTCCTCAATTTATCAATGTGCTTCTTAAATTGTAGTACTCATGATAGGACACAAAACTCCAGCTGAGGTCTGATAGGGTAGAGAACAGTATTATCACCTCCTTCTGGCAGTTAGGTAATGCAGAAAGAGCAAAGTTCAATTCCAGTCTCAGACTCCTACTAGTTGTATGCCCTTGGGCAAGTCTCTTAACTCTATTTGCTTCAGTTTCCTCATCTATAAAATGAACTGTAAGAGGAAATGGCAAATTATTACTATGTCTTTACCAAAAAACCCTCAGTGCTGGAGAGAGGAACAGTTCACAAAGATCAGACATGACCAAAACAGTTAAACACATGCCCAAGATCACATTAATCCTTTTTGGATGCTGTATTTCCTTTAAAAAACTCTTACATCTTTTTTTTTTTAATTTACACAAATAAAATAAGCACTTCCATAACATAGTAGAATAAAAAGATGATTGTACATCAAACTGCAAATCTACTATGTATAATTTACTATTTCTTTCAAATACACAACAAAATTATCATAAATTTCTTTTTTTCTTCTTTCCCATCCTGACCTAGAAATCTCTACCATTAGACTCAAATAGTATATGTATACATGTTTATGTATATATTTTTGTGTGTATGAATACATATGTGCACATATACCTATATGTACATATGTGTATGTAAAATAATTCTATACATACTACTATTTATGCCTAGATTCCTAGTATCTTTTTTCATATGTCCTTTATAGTTAATTTGGGTATTTATAACAGATAAAATAACTTATTCACTTAAAGTCATTCTTAAAACAGTATTGTTATTATATATAATATTCTCTTGGTTCTGCTCGTTTTGTTCTTCATTATTTTATGCAAATTCTTACATCTTTTTTTCCAGACAATAAGCTGCCTCTCCTAGCTTGTATTTGTAAAGTTGATTTTTTTTTTCTAATAAGCCCCACTGACATAATAGGGGGTAGGCAAGGTACAAACCCTAAAACTCTTCATCCTCCAAGTATCTATCACCCATCAAGTGTCTCTAGTCTAAGGGTATAATATTTAAGCTGTTCCTCTGGTCATTTTTAAAGGGGAAGATAGCTGTTAGTTCACATACATCAACTTAGCTCCATCCCAATAAACTTTGATCATGCAAAAGATCATCATGAATAGCAATAGTAAATTCATTTATTCAAGCAGAACAGCAAGCAGAAATTGGAACAGTCCTACAGCTTTTTCTAGAGCAAGAATACATAAGGGTAGATTCATTCTTTAGCTGGAAGCTCAAACCTAGAAAGAAGTTTCTTTTTCTTTCTTCCTTCCTTCTTTTCTTTTTAAAACTTTTTTTCCCCCAAAACATATGCATAGATAGTTTTCAACATTCACCCTTGCAAAACCTTGTGTTCCAAATTTTTTTCTCCCTTCTTCCCTCTCATCTCTCACCCCTAAATGGCAAGTAATCAAATATATGTTAAACTTGTGCAATTCTTCCACACATATTTCCACAATTATCATGCTGCACAAGAAAAATCAGATCAAAAAGGGAAAAAAAATTAGAAAAAAAAAAACAAAATGCAAGCTAACAACAACAAAAGTGAAAATGCTAGGTTGTGATCCACACTCAGTCCCCACAGTCTTCTCTCTGGGTGCAGATGACTCTCTCCATCACAAACCATTGGAACTGGCCTGAATCACCTCACTGTTGAAAAGAGCCATGTCCATCAGAATTGATCATTGTATAATCTTGTTATTGCTGTGTACAATGTTCTCCTAGTTCTACTCACTTCACTCAGCATCAGTTCATGTAAATCTCTCCATGTCTTTCTGAAATCATCCTGCTGATCATTTCTTACAGAACAATAATATTCCATAACATTCACATCCCAAAACTTATTCAGCCATTCTCCAACTGATGAGCATCCACTCAGTTTCCAATTCTTTATCACCACGAAAAGGGCTGCCACAAACGTTTTTGCACATGTGGGTCCTTTTCCCTTTTTTATGATCTCTTTGGGGGAACAATTATTTCACTCATGATGGGTCTACTTGCAGCAATCTCTAGAACAGCAGGGAGGTTAAGGAACATGTTAGAAATGACTCCTATACACCTGACAATTAGAGATTTCCAGTCCACCATTCAAAATTCTTTCAATAGACTCCTGTCTGTTGGATATATCTCCAGGCACCTGAAGTGGATCCCTCACTGGAGGTACACAGGACTTCTTCCATCAGCATCCTCTCATGCATCAGGAGACATGTCTCTCTCCATGCACACAACACTTTTAGGATTGTTCATCCACAAAACTCCAGGCCTGTACAGAAGCAAAGTTATTCCACTCAAGGATAAGGCATTTATCCCCATTCAATTTCATCTTATTAGATTCAGCCCAATACTCTAGCCTATCAAAATCTTTTTAGATCTTGACACCATCAATCAGGGTCGTAGCAATCCTCCCCAGATTTCCTTTCCAGGAGAACTTACTACAGAATACTCCTCCCCCTACCTTCTCTTCACCCTTCCCCCCAATCTAGGTTGCCCAGACTCCATGAAGTGGCTGTTTCCACCACCTACAAGTTTTCTAGTAAGATTGAAGACCATCAGACCTGACCCTCTGTCCTGCTACTGTGTTCCGAAGCCCCTTGGGCTTTATTGTCTTCCCTATCATTATTCTCTCTAGAAACCTAAACAATGTTATCTGATTCATTGGTGCATCTTATGAATCCCTGGGTCTTGTCTTCTGCCCCATCCTGTATCCTTAGATCTTCAGGACCTTTCCATCTACCTAGAAATTAAATATACTATTTGTTGTATCAGAGTGTGAGCTATCTGAGAACAGGGACTATTTCATTTTTTTCTTTTTGCATTCCCAATTATCAGTACAGTGTTTGCCACATAGTAAATGCTTAATAAATTATTTTTCATTAATTCATTCTTCTATAAATTTGATTATCAAGTCATTTGCACCTTTAGCCAAATCATTGATAAAAAATATTAAACAGCACAGGGCCAAATGCAGGTTGCTAAGGTACTCCACTCAATACCTTCTGCCACAATGACATTGAACTTTGAATAACTATTCTTTGAACTCAGTCAACCCAAAGAATCCATATTGTATTATCTTCTAGTCTAGTGGCCTTTAAATTTTCTTGGTCATACATCCCTCTCAATAAAGAATTTTGTACGCATGCATTCAAACCTTTTGTATATATCTTTATTTGTGAATTACATACTTGAATTACTATCCTAATCATTATGTATATATACAAAGAACCACAAAAATGGACATTTAAAAAGAACAAAAGTAAAACAACATTTAATTCTAGATTCAATAGGGACTAGATCTAGAGTTTGGGATCTGTGTACAGAGTGGATTGAAACAGAGAAAGACTTGAGAACAAATGACCAAGTAGGAGCCTTTTATAATAGCCCTGGCAAAAGGTGATGAGGGCTTAGAATAGGTAGTGATTTTACAAGAGAAGGAGGAAAAAAGGAGAAATGTTGTAGAGAAAGAAACAAGATTTGGTGACTTATAAACATGAACAGGAAAGTGTGAGGAGTTAGATTACTCTGAAATGGTGAACCCAGGTGACTGGAAAGATGGTATTGTCTTTGACAATAATAAGGAAGTCCAGCAGGAAGGAAGCAATATAATGAGATCTGAGATGAAGATTTTAACCCCTCCAGTTCTGCTTATCCTGGATGACACTCTCTGATCCACTAGAATCCCCTCTTCAAAGGGCCGCTGGTTTTGATCATGAAGGGATCTGAGGTTCAGGAGAGTGTGGCATTTAAAAAATTCAAGAGACATAATTTCTGCATAATTTAATTATTTTATTAATAATGCCCGTATTTTTAATAAAGGGTCGGTGAACACTCTAAATGACAAAGGCAATTATGGCAGGGGTCTCACAACTTAAATGTCCTTGGAAAAGGGGTGTTCCAAGGGGGGCAATCAACTCTGATTGGTTAATAATTATTGAAAGAATGAATATTATAATGAGGGGCTGAAATTATTCTAATGAACTTTGATTATGTTATTTACTTCAAGTTATTCCCAGTCTTGGACACTCTATTAAAGAATTTATCCCCCACTGAAGCCTGAGCAGAAGGAACTTTTGCCTTAATAGTAGTCAGATCTAGTTGGGTGGAATAATAACATCCAGAATGAAGAGAATGAGAGTGAACAAGGAAATAAGATGAGGGGAAAAAACACTTGGGTTTCCCCAATTTTAATAATTGGCTATTAATGTGAGAGAAATAATCATTTCTCTCAGAAGAATATGCAGGTTAGGACACATCACTCCAAATTCACAAGAATAGTTCAAGATAATAATCAAAAGCTTAAATTTAGATTAAAATATAGCATACTTCTCTGAATCATTTGGGGTCATTATTTCATAGGTTAGCCACTCTTCTTTGACTGCATTCAGGCAACAGATGTTTATTTCAGGAAACTCTCTTAATCTTCATTTTGTGGATACGGATAAGTCTATGGTAGGAATATCATCTGTTTATGTAGATTGTGCCAGTTTTCCTTTAAGGGGACTGGCTTTGGGATTTCACTGGCGCAGGTGACTAAGATTTGAATTATCGTTTTGGCTTCCTTGCCCCCAAAGCCATAAAAGGCCCAGCTACTGGGAAATGGTGTTCTAGAGGTCTTAGCTGAATTTCCATTCAGATTGGCCTCTGGAGGAGTGTTTTTTTTTGCCTTGTTCACCGGTGCCCATTATGAGAGGTAGGAACAACTGAACCCTCAGTAGCCATTAATCTAGGATTGGGGGACACTCTGAAGGACTGAGGTCTTGCCAAATCCTCCCGGTGGGTCTCGCTGCATGGCTGGCTTGTGAGAGTTTGAGGAACAGAACAAGCATGATTTTTATTTATACTGATCCATGGGCAATAGCCATGGGTCAGGCTGAGTAGCGTGGGGCCCATAGTGAACGGGACTAGAAAATTAAAGGTTTCCCTCTTTGGGATAAAGACCACCGAAGGAATTTTCTGATGTTTCCCACTCCATAACGTTGTTTGTAGGGACATTCATGTCGATACCAATCAGAACAACAGGTGCCCTTTGCTGAACTGAATAATCAAGTTGATGACCTTACCAAATTATCAAGATTTGACTGCTGGACATAGGGATCTGGAGGCTGTGCTATGTTGTAGTGAGCTCGTTATCATATGATTCCATTAGCTAAGGATGATGTAACTACTTTTGTTCAATAGTGCTGCTTGATTAGAGACTCCACCTCTGAAAGATTATGGCTCTTGACCTGCTTCTGACTGGCAAATTAATGATAATGTCCCTTTTTCTCCATCTCGGAATAAGAAGTTTTTGTGTGATTGATACTTATTCAGGATATAAGATTGTGGTGCCAGCTAAATCTGCCACTGAGGCAGCCAAGAGGAGTTAAATGTAATTTTCTAGCCCCAAATGAGATAGTTGTCTGGGACTGACAAGCTCAAGTTCACAGCAAAGAAGAAAAAAAGAAAGAAAAAAGGCAGACAGAAAAATGCACTTCATCTTGGCTGGGGATATTCTGCCGTCTTTTGTTAACTGCCTGGCTGCCTGCCTGGCTAGGTGTGATGGCTCGTGGCCCTTCCTGACAGAAAAAGAGTTTCTTGTCACTGCACCCCAGTAGACAGCAACAGAGAGATTAGCTCTTCAATCACCAGCAGAGACACAACAGCCAAGAGCATCATGATGACGCCAGCAGAGGACATCAGCATCTCTGTAGTGTCAGAGGTGTAAGTTGTCTTGACTACATGTCAGCATGTATACCCTTCCCCCAACAGTGATGTGGCGTTCTGTAGGAGAGCTTCTCTTATGTGTGCATGGTGGGCACCCTCTATTCTCCATCTCTCTCTCTGTCTCTCTCTCCCTCCTTTCCTCTCTTCTTCCTCCTTCCCTCTCTCCCTCCTTCTCTCTCTCTCTCTCTCTCTCTTTTCTTTTCTCTCTCCCTCTTTATCTCTCTCTATTCTTCGTCTCTCTCTTTCTCTTTCATACACTCTCTCTTATTCTCTTTCTCTCCCTTCCTCTTTCTCTCTCTCCCCCCTCTGTCTCTCTGTCTCTTTCCCTTCCTCCCTTTCTCCTTCCCTTCTCTCTCTCTCCCCTCTCTGTCTTTCAGTTTCTCTCTCTCTCCCACTCCCTCTTTCTCTCTCTGTCTTTACATCTGTCTTTGTCTCTCTCACTGTCTCTGTCTCTCCTTTTTTCTTTGTCTGTCTTTCTCTCTGATATACTGTTTGATCATATGCCTTTTATTTTGATTTAATCTGTCCTCTAGCTAACCAGTAAAAATATGAGGAGGGGCCTCATGAATGAGGGTTTGAATAGGCATTAACCCCCTGCCCCATAGTGCTTTGAACTTGGTCTCTTTGATCCAACAGTGTCTCTACTGGACCTACTGACTACCTCATTTGTCCCTTAGCACCCATTTATTCTACCAACCCTGGCTATAATTATGTTCAGCATGTAGCCCTATAAAAGCAGGATAACCTCTAAGGAGAAATAAAGAATTCCCTTTCAGCCTGTGGTTTGTTTTCCTAAGAAGTAGGGTCAATTGGGCTAATTAAAAAAAATTTTTTTTCATTCCTCTGTCAAGGAAAACAAATTTTCTGCCTCTCCAGATTATTGCCTATTTGAACATTTACAGTCTGGCTTCTCAAGTCCTTCCAACTTTCCCCCAATTATGCAATAGCAGCCTCATTGTTGTCTGAGGTATTGCCATCAAGCTAAACTAACAGGTGGTCTTTGTCAGTCATGTGCTCTGGGGTCAACATGCTACCCCTGTAACTAAGGTTTTTTCTGCTGATGCTTGTGAATTCTTTAGACAAGTCTCTCTCTTTGTTTCTCTTCACTTCCCTAAAATGTCTATTTCTTTTAAATTAACCCCTTTTTCTTAGGATTCCACCAACTCCTCATCTTGAAAATGAAGAAGCTGGACTAAATTACCTCAAATGTCCTTTCCAGCTGATGACTCCATTTGACAGACTTGGAAATTGAAATTCATGGGTGAATAGTTGTTACACATGTCATTGGTAGGATAGCTAAGCCTGAAGCCCAGATTTTCTGACATATAATCTGGTAATTTTTCTATTGCAAAGCCCTTTCCCAGGTTGGAGGTGTGTATGCCCTATATTCCAAAGTAGGAAGAGATCAGCAATTTATTTCCTACAAAGCTTAGCTCAAATCCAACTCCTAAATGAGACCTTTCTTGATCCCTCCAGCTGCTAATATCTTTCCTTTAAAATTATCCTCCTAATTCTTTTGTATATACATACATGTATTTTAAATAAGGTATTCAAATTAATTTTTATTTAGTTAAGTAAGGTAAAGTTCTAAGTTCTTATTGGGAATTTTGGAAGTAGTCGTCTCCATGGCCCTGAATGAGCCTTGGGTCTATCACAAGGTTGGGTCAGAGTAGACATTTCCCATGGCAGATAGGAGTTGAAATGTGTAGAGGGCCAGGAAAAATATTACTCTGGACTCATCAATTCTTCCAAGAAATATTTACAGAGACAAATTTGTTTAATGCATTAGAGAATGCCTGCAAATGGAACAAAAGCAAACTCGGCTATACAATAGATCAAAGACATACCTTTGAACTTAGGACAGGAAAAAGCAGTCCAATGGAGATAAAAGACACTGGGGAGAAATGTATTTGAAGACATTGGTATGATAATTTTGCTCTGATGTGTATCACAACTATTTACAAGTCTGTCAAAGTGGCCAAAATCCAGACTTGCATCTCAGTGGATTAGGTTTGTTAGAGTTGATAAAGGAATATCAAAGAGTGTATTATGCATTGACTCTATAAGCATTGGAAACACACACACACACGTATATTTGTCTCTCTGACAGATAAATTTGAAGACTGAAAAAGCCATTCTTCTACCTGGCCCTCCACCCCCTTCCACACCCTTTATCACCACTGGAGGTGGACTCCAATAGGAAGTGATAGGAGACCCTGACCATCTGCAGGGGATGAAGAGACAATAGTAGCAAAAGCTGAATGATGGCAGATACTTTGGATAAGGACTTATAATGCTGGAGTTTTCCTTGTTCACTCTTCTTTACCTAACTCCTTAAGGAACCAGATGTTCCTTAGATGGCCAACAGGAGTGCTGGATTTACTACTGTGCTTCAACACTTCTCTTCAGATCTATTGGCTAACAGATAGTTTTATATGTAGTTTATATTTCTAGTAGCTAGAAATACACAGAATTTAACCAGGTCAAAGTGTCAAGTGTCTGACCAAAATGCCAGGGTATTAAACTGGGAATTTCACAAAATGAAGATAAGAAAGGAAACATATGATTTTTTAAAAAATTAATAATATTTGATTTTCAGAAGACAGAATTTAAACTTTTTCCAGGCATTTTCTTTTTCATCACTAAATGAGCTCTTTGTAACCAGAATAAGTTAGGCAAGTCTATGGCCTCTAACAAGAAGGAATAAAGTAGGACAAAAATTCACAGAGAGAAATCACCTCCTCTCCTGCTTTTTTTTTTTTCCTGATGGGGAGAAAAAATTAGTACACAGCTCACTTTGCTCTACAGAAATGGGTTACATATTGTCTTTCCTAGAATAAGTACCTTGAAGACAGGGATTGTTTCATTTATATGTTTGAAGTTCCACCCCCAGGCACAGTATCTAAATATAATCTGGATATTTAATAGATGCTTATTAAACGATCTTATAACAAAAGTTAATTTTCCCTGTCTTGGACCTCTTAGCTAAGAAGGAAGGAAGGAAGGAAGGAAAGAAAGAAGGAAGTGATGGTGTTAATGGTGATGAGGTTAGTGGCAATAAAAGAGTTGTTAAAAATCCCCTTATAGTTGATGCACAGTTCTTCATGAAAGAATTCATGAAACCCGAAATATTAATTGGCAAAAAAAAAAAAAAAAAAGTCTGTTGGATAGGAAGCCAGTTTTGCTAAGAGACTGACTTCTTTAGTAGCAAAGTCCTATTAAGGAAATGGAGGCTGACACTGAGAAGAGAATGCCTTCTCAGTGGGCAGGATCCTAGCAAGTTGCTCTGGACCATCTGCAAAGTCCTGTTAGGGAAATTGCTCTTTAAAAGGAGTCTTGAGGTTTCAGATTTCAGAAAGCCAAAGTTCAGAAAGCCTAAATGCTTACCGGTATCTGGCCCAGATCTCCTATTGGAATCAACAATACTTCAAAGTATTTGTAACAAATACAAAATCTTGACCAAGATTTCTAATTGAATCAAAGGATCTGGCATCTCCTAAAGATAACTTATTTGGGGGGAGATTCCAAAAAGCATCACAGATCAAAAGGGAACACAGTTTCAGAGTGATAATCTTAAAGGGAATCGTTTCTCTCTACCTTCAGAAGTAAGGAAGGAAGGAAGGAAAAAAGAAAGAAAGAAAGGAAGGAAGGAAGAAAGGAAGGAAGTAGAGAGAAAGAGAAAAGAAGGAAAGAAAGAAAGAAAGAACAAAATAAAGGGAAAAAAAGACTCAGGAACTCAAACCTGTTCTGTTCCTACTCCCTCTAGGAAAGTTTAAACATAGCATACCAGCTGCCTTTTGAAGTCAGTGCTAGAAGGACAAGAAGAAAGACATCACTAAAGAAAACCCTTGGACTCTCCTCCAATGGCCTGATCTGAGACTGGGCCCCAGTAGTTGAGGAAGAAGCCTTTCACTCTGCTTCTCCCACATACATACACATACACATGTATTGTAAGGCCAGGATCAGTGCAGTTGGTTTTCCAAACCCATTATAAAGAGCTTCCTCCCCTCCAATCTATTGAAAAACTAAAACAAAATCCACACTATATTTTTATCAGTCTACCAACAGAACTTTAAAAAAAAGTTGCAAAAATAGTCAGAAATTTTCTCAAGAGAGTGTATGGTATCTGAGACACAAATCAAGATCAGATATTTGCTGAACGAATCAAAACACTGAGAAAGTGCTCCCTCATCTTCTGCAATTCTTGTCTCACTCTTTCTTGTCTAATAGAAGAGCACTAGATAGAAGGTGGGATCTGACACAGAAAGGGTTAATCCACATCATCCTCCATCCTTGCCTACTTAGTTTTGAAGGCTGAAGGTAATCCTACCATGGCTAGGGTAAAAGAGGAAATTTGATCTCCCTCCCTGCCCCCATGAGTAATGTAGTTCTTGAATATAATCACAAATGAGATTTTAATGTGTTAAGGTATTTACATCCATTTTTCCCTTTATAAAAGAGTCATAAAAGAGCAGTCTTTGGAGAAATGATTGGCCACATCTCCATAACCCTTAAATGATATAATCCAATCAGTGCAAGACAATCAGTTCTGGAAGAAAGCAGTGATAGAGGAATAATCTGATACTGTGAAGGGCTCATCTTGGAGAAGGGGGAAGTAGTGAAATTCAGGGAAGACAGAAACCTAGGTGCATAAAAACTGCAAAGTCCCAGAAGTCTTTACTCACAAAGAATCTCAAATCTCTCTTGCCCACTAAGAAGCCAGAATTCATATTCCACCTCCTGTTCTCCCTTTGAAAATCTAATCTCAAAATGGAAGATTATAAACTCATTCACACTGAGATAAAAGTGATTGATAAGGTTTTATATGTCACCTTCCTAGGAGAACTGCATTTCAAAAGACAATAAAGCCTTAAGTGAAAGGAATAAAATTCAGAAATTGTAGTTCAACCAATGGAGGAGATATGTCAGGGCTGCCTAGAGAATCAAGGAAACCACTATGGTTATAAATAGCTAGCCAATGGCCTACTTATAAAGCTGACCCTGAGCCGGGCCTGGGATCAATATGACTCAGAGAAAAGTGTTGCTTTTTTGCTTAAAACCAATGAGGGGAAACACTTTGACCCCAAGGGGTGGGGAAAGAGTGCCACAGATAGTCTCCTCTGTGGATTTCCATTCTCTCCTGATTCTTCTCTCTACTCAGTCTCCTTTGCTGGTTCATCGTCTGTGTCGTACCTACTTTGTATATAAAAAGACTCTATCTTGGTATCTGTTCCCTTTTCTCTCTAGCACATTAGGTGACCTCCTCAGCTCCCATCCCTATGCAGATGGCTCTCAGATCTATATATTCTGCCCTACTATCTCTCCTGAGCGCCAATCCCCATATCATAAAGGGCTTCCTTAGACATCTCTAATTCAAAATGTCCAAAACAGAACTCATCTTTCTCTTGCCTTGAAAGCAGTGAGCTATGAGAAACAAATTATTTACCCAATAAACAGACTGCCCAAAACACCCAAGGGGAGATTCTCTACTTTTAATACTTACATTTAATAACTTTTTTCCATTATACATTCATTTCATTCATAATGCTAGCTAATTCTTGTATAATGCCTCATGGTTTACAAAATACTTTATATACATTATTTCATTTTATTTTCACTACAACCCTACAAAGTGGACAGTATAGTTATCATCTCCATTTTATAAATGAAGAAATGAGATTTAGAGAGATTATAATATGATTTACACAGATCATACAGATAAATAAAGTTTTAAAGATGTAATTTGAACTGAAGTGTCTGCTGACTCCAAGTCTAGTACCATCTTCATTATACCAGACTGCCTATGACATATGTTATATATACATATGTATAGTATGTATATAATATATTTTATATATATTTCAGAGGCAATCTAGTATAGTGGAGAAGGTTTCAGAAGTATGTATCTGCATGTGTGTATGTGTACGTGTGTGTGTATGTATTAAATGTATATATACCTACATAATATAAAATGCATATTTTCATTGGTATATGTTATTTGTATATATAAATTACAATGTATATATGTATTCCTATACATAAAAATATACAGGTAAAGGATATCCGAAAAGTCCTTATTAATTTAAAACTGTAGTAAGTCTTTTAGTAACTAAGAGATAAAGTGGAGAGAATACTGAGGCTGGAATTGGGAAGACCTGAATTCAAATCCACACTCAAACAGTTTCTAGCTGTGTGAGCCTAGGCAAGTCACTCAACTTTTGCCTTCATTTACTCAACTGTAAATTGAGAATAATAATACTCCCTACCTCTCAGAGTTGTTTTGAGGATCAAATGACATATTTGTAAAAAGTACTTAATATAGTACCTGGCACATAATGGGCACTTATTAAATATTTGTTCCCTTCCCTTACATGAACACACACTATACATATATGCAGAATATATACACTATGACATCTGTCAGCAAATTATACACTACATGTTGTGAAATAATGCTTCAATTCATTACAGAGAAATAAAAAAACAATCTTTTATGAAATATATTCTTTTGGGGGGAGGACATAATGCAAGATAATTTGGGAGTAAAAGAACACTAATATATTGGGAGAAGATCAGGTAAAACTTCATGGAGGAGAGACATCTAAATTTAGTCTTCAATGTATTTTTTACCTATATTTAGGAAAAGAGGACTAAATAAGGGTTACTGTTACTCAAAGTGGAAGACAATGACAATGACAATGAACAACAGAAGAGATAAAGGATAAATCTACTTAATTTTCATTTTGCTTCTGTTTTCTTTGTTAAAGAAAATGCTGCTGAGACTGGAAAAGACGGCATAAAAATGGCCAGTGGGGAGCTGAAACACAGAATAAGTAAAGAAATCAAAAGACAACAGTTAGATAGATACATCTTCAGTGAATTCAAGTGACTAGGACAGAGCCAACTGTTTCCCAAATAAGTCTGGCAGAAATTGATGTTGAGCCACTTGGGATCTTTGAAAAAGATTCTGGAAAACTCTGGGAGACAGAGAGAGATTAGATAACTTTGAAAGTAACATGCAGAATTTGCATAAAAGCAATATAAATATAAATTTAAAGAGAGACAGAGACAGTAACAGAGAGTATATTATATATTATATGTGCAGTTGTCCTTTCCACATCAGGGGTTTAAGGGAATGTCACCCCCATGATTTGGAAAATCTAAGTAAAATTTTTTGATCCTTTCAACCAGAAAAGTCTCAATTATTATGGTATTAAAAGATAAAAAATGTTAATATTCTATAATATGCATAAATTTTGTGCATTTCTGAGTCCCTAAACCATTTCTATGTCACCTGCAGCTTCTACAAAACTCTCAAAAAATTCCCTGCTTAATTTCTTATGCTAACCTGTGATATACTGAAACAGCTGTGGAGAAAATCATGAAGTAGAAAGGATAACTCTGGGTGGACATGCGTGTGTGCATGTGTTTTACATGTGTGTGTTTACAAATATGGAGACACATGTATGTGTCTGTGCGCATGCATACATATACATGCACATATAAAGCTGTTTATAATAGAGATCCCGGATCCTATTCAGAAGTCCCAGAAGTTAAAGGAGGAGGAGAAAAATGAAGAGAGAAAAATACAAATACAGACACAGATTAGCAGACAGAGTCAGAGATGGAGAGAGAGAGAGAAACAGAGACGCAACCAGAGAAAGGCCGAGAAAGAAACCACCAGAAATAAAGGAGGAGTCAGTCCTTTTTTAAGACCCACTAAGTGGGTCACCCTTCTGAAGCGGTGGCCAGTCTTCTTTGATAATAGCTTTCCCACAGCCATCACAGAAGGGGAGGGAGCTGTGGAGGAATTAGGGACCACCCAGGCGGCTGCAACATTCCCAAGTGACATGTCCTTCAGAGACGAAAACCTTTTCCCACAAGTGGCCGGAGTAATTCCCTGCTTGCTGCATGGGGCAGCAGCATCTCCATGCATTCTCTGTGGTGCAAAATACCTAGTTCAGAAGAAATGCTCCTATTCATCTCACCTTTTATCCTAAAAGCAATTAAACTATTTACTAATACTAGCAGCCTTAGCACAAAGGCATTTGATTGATTGCCGTTGTGAAGGGAAGGGGGGAAAGCCATCAATAAGCGGGGGCACAAAATGAGCTGTTGAGTGAAGAGCTTGACCTGCCTTGAAATGACATCAGATCCAGCCGAAGATTGACAGCCAGCCTGCACCTAGAGCCTGTTAATGAGGAACATTGTACGCTACCACAGTGCCACCTCGTGGTCCCCCTGAGAAGGATGGTGACAAACAGTTGGAAGAAACAGGAATGAAATTCCCGTGTAAATCTCAGTTAAGGGGTCTTCAACAAGTATGTGGAGAGCTGTCATGTGAAAATCGCATGTGTTCTGCCTGTTCCCAGAAAACAGAATTAGGAGCAATGGAGAATTGTGGTTAAAAGGAAAACTTAGCATAATATAATGTAATTATATTAAAATGCAAAATTTAGCAAATATTGGAAAAACATTTCCACGATTAGAGCTGTTGTTACAAGAAACTGGAAACAAAATAAGCGTCCGTCAGCTAGGGGATGATTGAAAAAGTGATGGCATATGAGTGTATCAATGTGCAACATTACCGCGTCATAAAAACTGTGAAAGGAAACCTCGGGATTGTATGAATCGGTACAGTTCCCAGGACATAGTTGGTGCTGTATAAAATGCTTATTGCCCTCTTCCTTCCTCCTTCCCAATCATACCTTAAAAGACAGACTGTTGTCAAGAGGACCTGAGTTCAAATCTGACCTCAGACACTTAATACTTCTAGCTTTGTGACCCTGGGCAAACATGATAGTTTTTTCCCCCCTTCTCTTTACAACTGCAATCAATCAAATGCCTTTGTGCTAAGGCTGCTAGTATTAGTAACCCCAATTGCCTCAGAGGGGGAAAAACATATGGTTAAGCCTACTTACCTTCCAACTTTTGGCAGAGAATGAGAAACTAGGGGTCTAGAATGAAATATATATTTCTAGACATGGCCAATATGTACATTTGTTTTGTTTAATTGTATTTATTTGCTATAAGGGATATGCAATTTTTTTAAAGTGGCAGATGAAGAGTAATGAGAGAATTATGGTAGTGCCATAAACTTACCTCTGGGTAATAATTAGGATAGATTGTCTTTAAGGGCCCCTGCATGTTTTTGTTGATGGTTTTGAGGTTTTTTGTTTTTACAAATTTAAAATTTTTATCACTAACAATTTAAAAATGACTGTTTTTAGTGCATTGTGAATAAATGTTTCATTTTTTAAAATATTCAATAGTATTTTATTTACCAAATACACATAAAGATAATTTTAACATTCATTTAGTAAGACTTTGTGTTAAAAATTTTTCAGCAAGTAATCTAACATAGGTTAAATATGTGTGATCCTTTTAAACATATTTCCATATTTATCATGTTGTGCACCAAAGGAGGAAAACATGAGAAAGAAAAAAAACAAAAAGTGAAAATACTATGCTTCAATCCATATTCAGTTTCCATACATCTCTCTGGATGCGGATGGCATTTTCCATCCCAAGTCTCTTGGAATTGTCTTGAATATATTGTTGAGAAGAGTCATGTCCAAGAGTCATGTCCATCACAGTTGATCATAACATAATCTTATTATGTACAATGTTCTCTTGCATTTCACTCAGTATCAGTTCATGTAATTCTTTTCAGGCTTTTCTGAAATCAGCCTGCTCTGGGATGATTTTATAAATAGGAAAGTCACCCAATATTTCTACAACTACCTATTGGAGTAGTATTGCATCTTTCTATCTGCTAACTTTTAGGTTCCATGAATACTATTTCTCATTAAAATTGTCTCTTCGTTGAAGATCTTGACTATGAATTCAAGAATCACTTTTTTTTTTTTTAAGACTGTGGGACTGTCTTACCTAGGCAGGATGTGCAACAGCTGCTCCTAGGCAAGATCCCAATACTGATCAGAACAGAAGCTTTAATTTGATCTTTTTTTTAAGCCTAAACTGATTCATCCCTTCTTGGGTAACCTGGTGACTCTCCAACCCTTTCTCCTGGGAATTCAATATCTTAGTGTAAGATTTAGAACAGAAACTAGATCGGCTTTTGCTCTACTGCCCTGCTCCCTATTGTTCCACTACCCAACTCAAGTGATCATCAGCTTCAACTCTCTCAGATAGAGACCACAGGTACACAAGCACCATACCTGGCTTTTGCTGCTATTTGAATTCCCAGTGCTTAGCACAGTTCCTCAAACATAGGAAGCACTTAACAAATGTTTATCTCATATAATCTTATCCTAGGTATGTTCATTTTGTTTGAACAAAAGCTTTTCAATTTCATACATACTGTGGGGGAGCTTGGGGAAGGGTGAGGAGTTTTATTATGGGTCCACATGGGTCTGTTCAGATGTGGCTCACAAAAAAGAAAGAGAAGGTGTTTCCAAAGTCTCTTCCTCATACCCTTCTCCAAGGAAAACTTCAGTTCCTGCAAGGAAAGGAAGCAGCAGGTTGGGGACAAAGGCTGTCCTCAGAGAGAAGGGAAATTAAGCTAGAATTATATCTACTCCCTTAAATATTGTTGGTCTATAGGAAATACTTTTAAAATTAATACTGTGCTTCTAATTACTATTCCTTCTTGGAAGAGGACCCCAATCTATATAAACAAAGCTTGACTTTACACAGCAAATAGCAAATAAACCCATTTATTCAAACAGGTAGCAAACAGAAAAGGGTAGCTAGATGACACTGTGGATAGAGTGCTGAGCCTGGAATCAGGAAGACTTAAACCTGGCCTCAGATACTCAGTACTTGTGTGATCCTGGGCAAGTCACTTAATTCTGTTTATCTCAGTTCCTCATCTGTAAAATGAGCTGGAAAAGGAAATGGCAAACAATGTCAGTATCTCTGCCAGGAAAACCCCAAATAGGATCACAGAGAGTCGGACATGACTACAACAACAAAGGCAAACAGAATCAGAAAAATATATACATAAGCAATTATATAACATACAATGCAGAGTGAATGAACTCTCATTCTGGCAATAAGGTAACAGCCAAGAGAGAGTCTCAGATCTCACCCATTTAGGAATACTGACTTTACAGGGAAAGCTTCCCTGATAGTAATCTGGAATATGATCGGGGGGTTGCTCTTCAATGTATTTGCTTCTCCCCAGTCTCTATCTCTCTTTAGTTTAAAGAAAGATTAGAACTGTGTGTCCTCTCTCTCAAAGTTGGAAATCAGAAGATTAAAGTCTTTTCCTCTCTAACTCTCACCAACTCTGCCCCTTACTGAGGAATGAAGCATTGAGTTATCAATCTTCACCAAAGAAAAGACAGCCATACAAATGCGCTTTGAAGATTGCATTACTCGTGTATTAAAATTTTTCTATTTTTATCTTTTATGATTGCTTCTATTCCTTGTTTAGTGAAAGGTTTATAATAATTTTTCCTTCATTTATGCTGTGGTCTTTAATATTCAGGCTGTGCATACATTTTGAATATATTATAGAATTTTGTGTAAGATGTTGGCATAAGCTTAATTTTTGCTCTCCGATTTTCATAGTAGTTCCTATCAAATAGGAAGTTCTATTTCTTAAGGTAATTTGTGTTTATCAAATATTTGATTCTTTAGCTCTATCCTGTTTGATTCTTCCTTCTCTAGTCTATAATATTGGTCTACTTTTCTATTTTTAACCAATATAAAATAATTTTGACACTATTTTATAATAGTATGAAATCTGAAAGTAATATGCCACCTCTTTTTTCATTACTTTCCTTGCTATCTAGGTTATTTATTCCTCCAAATGAATTTTGTTATTATTTTATCTAGCCCTGTATAGTGTTCCTTAGATAATTTGATTGACATAGCATTAAGTCTATAAATTAACTTTGGTAATATTGTGATTATTTTATTGTATTGATATGGTATAGCCATGTCTTCCATAACCTCTTATTAGCTATATCTTATATTCCTCTATTTGTTATACTTTATTGGTTTAATTCCATTTTGTAACTGAATCTATGTAACTATTGAGTGTGCTTTGGTCCATTGATTCCCAACTGTTTTATGCCTTCTATAGCTATTTTGCATGGATCTTCCCTTCTATTATTGCCTTCTGTTTTTTGTTATTATATAGAACTGCTCATTTTTGTGAGTTAATTTTTAAACCTGCATCTTTGCTGAAGTCATTTTCAATAGTTTCTTTGCTGATTCCCTAACATTTTCTATGTAAACTAAATTATGTTAGAAAATGGAGATTATTTTGTATCCTTTTTATGGCTTTAATTTCTTTCTTTGTAATGTTAAATAATAAGAAGAAATGAGGCATCCTTGTTTTACTCCAATAGGCACAGAAAAATTTCTAGTGTAACTCCATTTCATATGATACTTTCAATTTTAAGTATATATATAATATATATATGACATATAATCATATTAAGAAAAATCCTTATATGTCCATGCTATGTAGAATTTTAATATATTTGGGTATTCTACGTTATGTCATAGGCTTTTTCTGTAATGATTGAAATAATTGCTTGAGAAGCTTTTTTTTATATTATTAATTTTATTCATTATTACCCAATATTCATTCATGCTTGCATCTCTGATATAAATCCAATTTGATAGTAGTGAATGATTTTAGGGGACAAATTGCCTTATTCTTTTTGCCAAGTCTTTATTTTATTGACATGGTTCCCACCATTTTTCTGACCCCAAAGCTCAAAAACAGTCCACAGACTCACTTTATGTTCTTCATTAGAATTATTTTTCCTAACCTCCTCCAGACTCAATCTCTCCCTTCTATCACCTCTACCATACTTCCGAAGTTCCCCTTATTGCAAACAGATTGTAAGGAACATTATCTCTTTGCTATTATTCTTCCACGGACATAGTAGGAGTTCATCATCTATTCTCTTCTATCCTCACCTCCTTTGTCCTCAATTATACATCCTCCCATTTTTCAGTTCCATACTGCAAAATACATTGATTCACCTTGGAAAGTCATCTAATTTAATCCATGGTACTCCAGTTCTGCATATCTACCTTCAATTCTCTGGCTTCTTTAATTCTGATTAAGAATAAATAAATATGGAGGACAGCTAGGTGGCTCAGTGGATAGAGCACCAGCCCTGCAGTCAGGAGGACCTGAGTTCAAATCTGGCCTCAGACACTTAACACTTCCTAGCAGTGTGATCCTGGGCAAGTCACTTAATCCCAAATGCCTCAGCAAAATAATAATAATAATAATAAATATGGTGATAAATAAATATGATGGATAAATAAAATAAAATTTATTGAGATGTTGTTTTTACTACATTTTCTAATGTACCATTTCCCACACCCTCAACTAAAGAATTATCCTTTATGATAAAAAAGTAAAATTAAGAAGGGGAAAAAATCTCCAAAACAAGCCAACACATCAAAAAATAAGTATGATATTATATACCATATTTTACACCTACAGACTCTGACTTCTGCAAAGGAAAAAATGGAAGTGTCTTTCTCTTATCTCTTATTTGAGGCCAAACTTGACTATTATAATTTATCATAAATAATTCAGTTGCAATTTTTTTTCTTTGATATTTGCAATTTGCGTACTCTTTTCATTTATATTACTATGGTCATTGTGTGAACTGTTTTCCTGTTTCTGCTTACTTCGCCAAGTCTTTTCATATATGTTTTTTGTATTTATCATGTTCTTACATATGCTTACTTATATCATGCTTCTTAGAGCAAGAGTTCTTGGGAGTCCGCAGAACTCATCAAGTATTGGTTCAATTTCCTTTGTCTTGTAATACTCTTTAAGAGAGCTTTGCAATCTCTTTGAGGACTTAGTGCTCAGATTTCCTTTTGTTTTATGATCCTCTTCATTGTTCCTCTTTCTTTAACCATGCTTTTCTAACTCTAGCAGCTGAAGCCAAAATGGGAAAACATTCACCTCCTAATTCTTCATGCTGACCACACCAGCAGGGAGTATTCCCTTTCCTCATAGGCATGGAGCTAGGAACTAGGTCATGCTACCTGACTTCATTTTGACCCACTGCCTGATTCCCTGTAGGTTCCAAGAACATCATCACACGGTGATTTTTATGAATTCAATAAGTATCAGAGGGCCATGGGCTTAATCACTATACAGAAATGCAGAAAAAGCCAACAGTTTTAGTCATTCCTCTCCACTTCACTCATGTTTGTGCCCCTCCTTAATGCTTATTTCAAAATAAATAACATGGTAGAAGAATGGTCCTATAGGTCTTTGGAATAGTCTACACCAGAGAAGGGCTTGAATCATAGCATCCATGTGGAACACAAATAAAGTAGAGACCCCAACTATGAGTGAGAGACCTGTTTTTTTTTTTCATTAAAGCTTTTCAATTTTCAAAACATATGCATGGATAATTTTTCAATGTTGACCCTTATAAAACCTTGTGTTCCAAATTTTCCCCTCCTTCCTCTCACCTCCTCCTCTAGATGGCAAGTAATCCAATATATGTTAAACACAGTAAAAATATATGCTAAATTCAATATATGCATACATATTTATACAATTATCTTGATGCACAAGAAAAATCAAATCAAAAAGAAAAAATAAAACAAAATGCAAGCAAACAACAAAAAAGAATGAAAATGCTATGTTGTGATACATATTCAGTTCCTACAATCCTCTCTCTGGGTGTAGATGACTGAGAGACTTGTTTTAAAAAAAAAAAAAAAAGACATTTCAATTCAAAGTGCTAAGTTGAACTTGTCATACTTGGAACTAGTGAAGGATTTCAGCTACTGTCATTGATTTTGATAGGATTTTGTAATTATCACAACAGATATGAAATAAATTTATATTTTAAAAAAATTTAATGTCCCCATACCAAGAGAGAGAAAGAGAAAGAAGAGAGAGAGAGAGAGAGAGAGAGAGAGAGAGAGAGAGAGAGAGAGAGAGAGAGAGAGAGTTGGATAAATTTATTAAAATTTGAGCCTTTCCCTGTCTTTGTTTAGAACCTATGAGGGAACTAGGGATTAGATTTACTGACTTCCTTTTATTTTCCATGACTTTCCTAGAATCTCCAACTGATTCATAGGTCTTAGAGAGAAATATTTTTCTTTGGCAGTGATGATGTACCATTGTACTATCTCTGGCTGGAAACTGTACAAAGAAACTGTACTTTGTCAACTGACAAAGGGTTAAAAACCTGCCCATGTATATAACTATTTAGGAATACCATATACTGATCTTGATGCCATTTTGTCAAACCAAGTAGCAGGAAAAAAAAAAAAGGTACAAACACATAGCATTTGTGATATATAAGACACTGCTCTAAGTGAAAGAGAAGATATTTTAGATTTGGTTTAATGTTTTTAGTATGAAGAGATCTTTTTGGATTTTCATCAAAGGGGTAAATAATGATGCTTATCACACTGAATAAGCATGTCACTGATACCTTTATCCAAGCTACTGATTAAAAAAAACAAACCAACCAATAAGATAAGCAAGGCTGTTTGATAGTTTGGGAACTTGCCTGAAATAAGTTCCATAGCTATATTGTTTATCAAAGGTATGCTTAATAATCATATAGTTTTCTATAGAATAATACAAAATCAAAATCTTGAAAACACAACGCCAAATCACATAAAATAAGTGAAACCAGCCAAAAAGAGACTCACTGTATATTTTTATATATTAAGATATAAAGATTTACATGTACATTAATATGTATGTCGGTAAATTTAATGGGTTAAAAAAAAAAACATTTTAAATAGCACAGGGCCAGATTTCTGAGCCACTCTAATAGACAGTACTTTGAAAACTGATATTAAACCATTCATGACCACTCTTTGGATGTGGCTGTTTAAGACAGTTCTAAGCCCACACACCCAACACAATAGTTTAATCAACATCTCTTCATCTTATCTCCAATTTCATTTTATTCACAAGAACAGAATTATCAAATGCTTTGCTAAGCTGAGGGCTGTTAATGAAATACATACATCTCCCTCCCCTAGGTAGCAGGATAGAAGAAGGGGGGCAGAAGTAGGAAGGATTAGCAATTGTTAACACTGTAATTAATTCCTTTCATAGCTATCAAGAAGCATCATAATGCATGAAACTGCCATCTGAGACACAATTTTTTTGGACATGGCCAAGGCTAGAATTAGTTTTGACTATGCAATTTGTTATATGGTTGTTGTATTTTTCCCTTTTCTCAGTGTTGTGGAGGAAGATGGAAGAGAAAATAGATCTTTGTTCATTGAAAAAAAATTTAAGTATTATGATGTACAAGTTCATGATTAAAAGTTGAAACAAGGGGATAGAAATAAAATGTGACTTGCCCCAGCCACACATGTTCCCAAACTAATGTTGATTAGTTTCCCTTAACTGTCTTCATGACAAGGGAGTTGAAGTGACATCAGGGAGAAAGGGGAAAAAACTAGTGTAAAAAATAAAAGACGTCATTAAATTCAGATTTTTAAAGTTAAAAAAAATGAAAACAAGGTTTTTGGTAAAGCTGTATCTACAGCATTCTCCTAATTTATCAGTCTAGTAACCTTGTTAATCTGGTATGACTTATTCTTTGTGATCACTTTTTTCCTCCAGAATTCACTAAATATGCCTTCCAAGATACATTGTAGAATTCTGCCAAGAATTGAAGTCAAGCTCACTAATTTATATACAAACCCCACTATCTTCTATGTTTACTCTGCACTCTAGTTCCCAAGCAGTTAAAGGAGGAAAAAAATCAATCAAAAAGCATTTATTAAGCACCTGTGTGTTAGGCCCTGTGCTAGGCAGGTGCTAGGCACACAAATACAAAGGGAGGCAGTTCTTTTCCTCAGAAACATGGTGACTTTCAAGGTAACCTATACTTTACTCTTTTTTCCTCCTTAGGACTCTTCTGGTCCCTGACTACTTATCTGCCCATAGAACTTCTTTAACTACTTGCTTTGCCTAGCTCTTTTGCAGTTACATTCTGGATTTTTTGTTTTGATTTTTGCCATCCTGATTTTAATTCATGGTTCTTGGGGAAATTCTGGAACTTCCTATCCAACAAAAATACAGGTTCAAAAGTCCTGGAATCCACTATTGTGGTAAGAGAAGATAGATCCCTAGGCAGCAATCTTAAAAATGAACTTTCTAAAAAATAAAATTCCTGAGTAGCTTTGGACAGAGCCTCTCTTTTCATTCCAATTGTAACACTTTTGGGGGTTCAGTTTTCTCAAGTATAAAATGAGATTGAGAAAAAAGGTCCCATCCAACTTTAAATCTATGATCCTCTGAATCTTTCCCCAAAATACTAATCCATCCTGATTTCTCTAATTTGTATGTATCCTTCTGCCTGAAAACTAAGGCCTTGTCCTAAATTAGCCATACTTAATTGGATCTGTGATCTTATTAATGCAGGTATTATCTTCACTGGGGCAGATTTATATTCCACCCATACCTAATTTGTAGAATTCTTGTCTATGTTCTCCCACAGTTCCCCTATCATCCTAGAGACCTTCCTCCAGACCCTTTCACATATAAGCAGTGCTGTACTTGAGCTGTCCATCTGTCATCACTCACTACTTCCATCTCTGATCACACTTTATGAAATTGGTATTTAATGTTTCCTTGGAGAGGCAATGTGGATAGAGTTGGCCATGGTCTAGAAGTCCTGAGTTCAAGGTCCACCTCTGACACATACTTCATAATCCCAGGCAAGTCTCAATCCCTCAGACAATTCTCTAATATAATGTTATAAAGAAGTTTCCCATCTTCATTGGTAAAAAAGTGATTCTTGGATTTCAGAAAAACCTGGAAAGACTTATAGGAACTGGTGCAAAGTGAGGTGAGCAGAATCAGAACCTTGTGCGGTGATTGTCTGTTAAAAAGAGAAAGCTGATGGAGTCTGAATGCAGATTGAAGCATATTTTTATTTTATTTTTTGTGGTTCTTTTGGCCTTTTTCTTCTTTCACATGGCTAAAATGAAAATGTTTTACATGATTGCATACATAGAACCATGCTTACCATTTTCAGGAGAAAATTTTGGAATTCAAAATTTTTAATGTTAAAAATCATCTTTATGTGTAATTTAAAAAATACTATAAACATAAATGTTAAAAGAAAAAGTACCTCACTAGGAACTCCCTACTTTGAAAGGTTCAATCTACCAAAAAAAAAAAAACCCTACCATCTTAACATTTATTCTGCATATAATCTAGCTCAACTTATTTTTCTAGGCCTAGTACAAGTCATTCCTTTGCAACCACTCTATGGCCCAGTGCATCCTGGAGTGTATGGCATCTTTCCCTCCTCTAATACATATCTCCTCTCTAGACTCAGCTGAAGCACCACCTACCAAGAGACCTGTCCTGATGTCCTTGGTATCCTCTCTGAAAAGATTTTCTATTTACTTTTCTACATAGGTCATTTCCCACTAATAGAATGTATGCTTAAAAAAAAAAAAGTAAGCTTTTTGAGGGCAGGGATTTGTCTTCCCCTCCTGTCATCTAGCACAGTATCTGACATCTTTAGATGGTGCTTAATTTTAAAAAGTGAATTCCCCACAGAGCTGAATAACCAATACCTACCTGTTACATGACTGCTCTGGTCCTTCTGATTGTCCTAAATTCGCACTTCCACCAGACCTGATCTCTGGCCTACAGCTCATGGGTGTGCAGTGCTGCCTTCAGTGTGTTAAGGGTACTGTTGTAATCCTCTTGACTTTTTATGAAGGGCAGAGGGAAGAAAGGAATTAGCCAAAGTAAAGCTCCAAGAATGGGCAAGTATGCTGCGATTGAGCAGCCCAATTCCCATCACCCTTTACACTGATATCAATACAGGATGGATTTCCCATTTCCTGTGCACACGACAGCTGCATATTCAAACTGAATTGTTGTTTCTTTTAAAACAGTCCCCACCTGCCCTAACTCTGAACTACTCATCATTTAGCTGTTTAACCAAAAGCAAATCACTTAGCCAATGGCTCAGTTTGCTCTTTTGTAAAACATTATTAAACTAGATGAACCCTCTACATCTACAATCCTAAATCTGCACTTCCAGTTGTTTTTGAGAGTAAGAGGCCTCCGTTGCTCTCCTCTGATTCCCCAAGTATCAGGTTCAGCTTTCCAAATAACCAATTTCACCCAAAATTGTGTGCACAGAAGTGGGGTGATGGGGAGGAGTTGTGAAAGTTGGGTACAAATTAAAGGAATGCATTTATCAAATAGTCATTGTGTCATCTGGTTTTGTTGAACTCTGTTTTGTGATTTAATTTGGGGCTAACAAGGTAGAGATACAGGAAGGACATGTTTGGAAATGTTGCTATTCAGATGTGTCCAACTCTTCATGATCCCATTTGGGGTTTTCTTGGCAGAGATACTGTGGCTTGCCATTTCCTTTTCCAGCTCATTTTACAGATGAGGAAACTGAGGCAAGCAGGACTAAGTGACTGGCCTAGGCTTACCCAGAGCTGGGGATAGTCTGAAGCCAGACACTCTCACCTCCAGAGGATGAATCCTCCTGACTTCAGGGCCAGCTCTCTCTTTCTCCACCGTGCCACTTGGCTGCTCATGTTTGAAAATGTAAGCGATGTCAAAACATAAGGCATCCATACAACTTAAAGACAGGCACATAATGGTTAACCAAAAAGTAATGTGACTGATTTAATACACACACCCAAGAAGGGGCCCAAGGAAGCCGTGCTCACTCCAGGAGGGATGGGGACTCTTCTTGACTTCAGAACCTGCTGCACCTTCTCTGAACTAGGACAGAGCGGGTGACAAATCTTTGCCTATTGAGAACAGGTTTGACTTTTGATGCATTCTGGCTGGTTCCACAGCCAGAGAGGAGGTGAGGAAGGAACATCATCATTCTTTATGGGATTGAGGGGAGAAAAGTGTAACCATAGCTTCCCTCCAAAAAAGGCCTCTCTGAAATTTCCAAGCAACAGCCTCAATGAAATAAGCGCACAGGTTTTCACAAGCTTTAAGGAGATGATAACCACTGGGATGGATAAGTTCTGGCATATTGATTTAAACCAGTTCCCTGCCCTGGATATATCAGGTTGATGGGAAGGTAGAGTTCCCCATCTTGTCCAGAAGGTGGCAGTAATGTTACACATAAGATATTTAACCTGAAAGGGAAATTCTGCCAGCCATCTGAAAATAGGAGACAAGCAATAGATCCATCACTGACCAGCCAAGGCCTGACGGAATGGCTCTTTCCTCCTTGACACGAATAAAAGTTCCTGTTTACATTGGGCTTTGCCCAAAGTGTTTTCTTCTCCACAATCCTGTGAGGTAGATAAGTGCAAAGTATTATTGTCCTCGTTTTACAGATGTCCAAAGATGAGGCTCTAAGAGGAGTCGTCAAGTCCAGCCCAGCCCAGCACCTTCAATACCCTTCCCACAGGATTGATCAGAGCTTTGCTTATGTGGTTGATGCATTGTCTCTATCTAAACTGATAATAAACACCTTCTCCAGGTGCCCCCCATCTACCCTGTGTGTAGACATGTTGTTTCCCCCACCAGGATGAAAACTCCAAGGACAGACACTGCGTTTGTTTTTTCTTTGTATTCCCACTGCTCGTTGCAGTGCCTAACCCAGGGTAAGTGTTCAGTGTTTGCTGAGTCACTAAGGAGAACCTAGATCTCGCTAGACTGACCTCTGGGGGGAAGGGAGTGAGTCTGGGACAAGATAAAAAGGGAGGAGAACAAACTAGTTCCAACAGGAGGTGGTGTGGTGCCTTGGTAATTGCAACAGGAGGAAAGAGACCAGATTGTCCTTGGGCCTGTTCCTCATCTGTTACATTAGGGGGCTGAGACTAAATTATCCTTAGAGTTCCTTCCAGCTCTCAGATTCTGGGATAATTTGATCTGTGAAACCAACCATCTCTCCTCCTCCATCCTTCGTCTGTCACTAGTTACTATACAGCCGGTACTATTTCTTCCTTCCGAATCCACAAATGAATGGAGGCATAAAAGTTTATCTTGAGTTAATAGTCTTGGTCTGGGAATTCTCAAGATCATCAATTTCCTCATAGAAGTGTTTTTGGAGAATAAAAGCAATTATGCTCCAGAAAATAAGTCTCTTTCCCAGCTCTTATTCTCAGACCTACATGTGTGTGAGTGCTAGATATTCAGAAGAACAATGGCTGTTCCCTGTAGGCACTCCCTTGGGGACAGGGAATCATCTCTAGTTACAGCTTTCTTCTGGAGCCAGCTAAGTAACTCCTGCACTTATCAGCAGCCTGAAATCCACCTGGGATCCTATGATTTTAAGACCTCATCAGAAGTTCCAGACAAAGAGGGATGATAATTTTCAGCTTTTGAGGGGATAAGATCCTGGGATATCTTGGTTCAGCTCTTACTAAACATACAGCAAAGATGGAAGATTCTTTTCCTGGAGAAAGGGTAGTGTGGTGCAGTAAGGACCAAGGAAGGGATGAACTTTCCATTTGGTTCCCTCATTCTGCCCAAGAAGCTCAATGCTCTTCCTTTTGGGACAAGGCTCAGAATCCAAATTCAGTGTTATTATCCTCCTGTAATCACTCCTCAAATCTTTCCTAAGGGTTTGCAGGAACATTTTCTTGGTAATAGGATGAGGTCCCCAAAAAGATCCTGATTTTTGTAAAGGGTAAAATAAGGGTAAGGGTAGCTGAAAGGCACTTGAGAGAGATAACAGCTGGGGAAAGGGATAGAATAAGAAGCTACTTATGATAATAAAGAACAAAGAGAGTAGATCAGGCTATTCATTCATTTTCACTGAGGTGGAATGAGGGATTACCAGTAGGGCCAAAGGGAAGGTGGTATAAGCTGTCTAGGAGGAGGAGTTGGGGGTGGGTGGAGGGCTCCAAGATAGTGGGGCCAATTTCCAGTTTGCTTCTGCCCACCTGCACTCCCAAGGGAGGCAGGAAAGGGGAACACTTGATATTATAGAAAAGCTAACATGAAGGCCTATTGGATTCCTGAAGCTTCCCTGACACATACAACCTCATCCAGTCTGCATCTACATCAGTGTTATCCTCATCAAAGCAGTGAGATGGAAGGGATGAGTGGGGACAGTAACAGAGATGGAGCAGAGTGTCTTCCTGGAACCAGGAAAAACAAGTCAGGATATGGTTAGAGCCTTCAAACCTACTAGCCTCAGAAAACCAGATATCTGAGGACTTCCCTATAATGCCAAGGGCCAAGCACAGGTTGCTTCAAGGCCAGATCATGAGACCAGAGTAGAAAGGTTCCAAGTCTCACATCCTAGATAGGGCAAGAGACAGGCAGACCCCACTGTAAGACTTGTATTGTCTCCCAAGACCCACCATCTCTCTAACCTCCAAACAGGCAAAATGAAGAAACGCTAAGAATACACCTTGACCCCAAAGCCATTAGGAATAGGATAGAGATCTAAAGAGAATAGAATCTGGGGACCAAGAAAACCGTACCTATTGACACCTATCTGGGGATGAACCTATTACAGGAAGGGATGAGGGACAACTCACCATCCATTGTTAACCCATTACTCTGTCTCATCCCCCTCCCACCCAGATCTCAGCCACAAAAACCCAATAGCTTAAAAATTTGATTTGTTGGGCCTTTATGGATACATCATATTCTCTTTGAGTAAATAATAAGGTTATAGTCTACACTGGCTTGAACAACCTCAAATGTGGGTCACAAGGAAGGGCAGATTTTTGTTCAAATGACAAACCTCTATTCAAATGACAGAACTTTGTCTTAGATAACTTTTGGAGAGAGTGGCCTTAAATTCTGCCACTGAACACCAAAAGGCAAAAGTCAACTTCCCTTCTTGACATATGGTAAAAGTCAGTTTGTCTTTTAAAAGCCCAACTAGGACAGTGGGGAAGGAGACGTGCACAAAGAGATCTTGGACCCAACAAGTGCTACTACAGTGGTAGCCAGAGACTTACTGAGCCCAGTCTCCTTTCCTTCCTAAGCCCGGGACAGGTAATTCAGAGCTACTTCCTCTCCTATGAGAAAGCTCCAAGCTCCAGTTCTTCCTAGTAAGATTACAAAGGAAGCTACTTACCCCCCTCTTCCCTCCTTGATTTTCCCCACCCACCCCACCAGGCCTAGGACATCTTCCACATCCTTGAAAAGCAGGTGCCTGTCCCTTTAAGGAGGGAGAACCCAGCGTGAGGAGGAGCGCTTGCTATCCAGGATTGCCTTCCAATCATCCGTCCATGAGTGCAGCCTCCTCTTGGGCGGCTGCAGTTGGAGGTGTCTATTGTGGCAGGCGGTGAAGAGGATGTGCTCCCAGCTGGGGTTTGGCTCAGCCCCTGGAGAGAGGAAGAAGGAGCTTGGTGAGGGGCCTCAGGGCTGTGCCCAAGGGTCCTTGTAGTCAGGCAATTTGATAGCCATCCCATCACCCAATATATACACCACAGTCTGTTCACTGATCTTTCCTTCCTATGAACAAATCTGTAGCACTTGATTATATACAGCTGTTTACTGCTCTCTTGCAGAAGCTTGGGATATGGGTGTTTAAATCTCTTTAGGAATCATCTAGGTCAGGGCTTCTTAACCTGAGGTTTTAACCCTCTTGGGAGCTAAGGAATGTATTTCCAGAGGTCTGTAAACATAGATAGTGTATGTGTGTGGGGGGGGAATCTTTATTTTCTTTAACCATGAAATTTAAATAGATCCTTCAATTTCTTCAAAACATTATTCTAAGAAGGGGTCTACAGGCTTCATTAGGCTGTGGCCCAAAATAGGATGAGGAACCCTAATCTAAGTCAATCCCACTTATTTTACCGATAAAGACCTAGAAGGGTTAAATGATTTGCTCAAGGTCACAGAATAACCAAGTCTTAGTCTCCTCACTACTAATTCAGTTCTTTCTATTATCCTACATGGAATTTAAGTGTTGTCTTCCTACTAAGATCATAGTTCATAGAATTTGGACATGGAATCCAACCCACCCATTTTACAAGTGAGGAAATTAAGGTGACTTGCCCAAGTTCATTAGGCTATTATCTGAGCCTGGATCTGAACCTTGGTCTCTTAAATCTAAGCCAAATGCTTGGCATCACACTATATTGTCACATATAAATTAAAGGACAAAAATCGTATCTTATAAAAAATTTTTGACTGTGCCTGACATAATGCTGGGCAGACAGTAAGTAAACACTTAATAAGTGGTCACTGATAGGAGAGGGGGAAACCCTATGTAGAAGAAAAAAAGATAGGAATCAGGCCTTTTGTATTAAGTCCTAATTCCTGAACCAAAAAAATTCTCTCTCCTCCAGATGTTCTTTACCTGTTATATCTGGTCGGTCATCTATAAGGAGGTCTCCAGAGACCACAGTCTTATCCCGTGTGAGCACAATTTGCTCCAGAAACTCCTGGCCAAAATGCTTCTCTATCCAGGCATACTAGAAAATAAGCAGGAAGAAATGAGAGGTTCATTAGCACCTTATTTCAAGTATTGAAGACAAATGACTTCTAGGGTCCAATTGTGATAATATCCAGTGTGATACAAACACTAGCAGCCCAGCAGCAAAGGTATCCTAACATCAGCGTTTCCTGACACTGATCAGCAGTCTCTGAGTAGTATACCATCAAAGGTCAATTACTATACACAGGGTGGGAAGAAAATCTTCCTTTCCCTTCCATGAAGCTATTAAGGAATATTCATGGAGATTCCCAAAGCAGGTCATACAACTGACTCCATCTGCATCCCTTTAAACCCAGAAGCCAAAATAAAAGTGCTGAACCAAAACCCAACAACTTGAGGAATAGGTAAGTTTGACTGCAACTTGAAATCTCCCTCCCTTGACCTCTCAGAACCCTGAGATCTATGTCTTACCTTCTCATAAGGACAGTACTTATATTTCTTGATGGGGCTTGTACAGATGAATACATGTGTGCTGTAGATAGAAGAAAAAGAAGCAAGAGGAAAAAACTTTTAAGCCATCAAAATAGCCATGATTAATTAGTCTTTCCCTGTCAATCTTTTTCTATAGTTTGATTCCAGTTTATCCTTCCGGGCTAATTTCACATTATTTCCTCTCAACACACTCTACTTTTTCAGCCAAACTGACTTGCTCACTCATAGGCATTTCACCCTCATACTCTGCCTTTGCATACCTGGTATGCTTTCCCTCTTCACTGCTCCCTCTTAAAACTACTAGCTCCTTACAAGGTTCAGCCCACATGAACATGTCTTTTATGATTAATGCCATTTAGTATATGAATACAGATTATGTGGTTGATACCCCCAGCAAAGACCCAATAAATATTTAGCAATTACAAACTAAGTTGGGGGAAATATCCCACAAATATGTTTGAAGGAATCCTAGATGGTTTCCAAAATTACTGAAATGAAACAAAACAAACTATAGCATTAAAAAAACTAACATTAGAATATTCTTTAGATGTGAGGATGAAGAAAATGCTCCCAAATTGAATCAGTATTTCATTCAATTAGAATTCTTGTCTTGAAAGTTAAATTGGCCTACTGCCAGGAAGACAAAAAGAGTCCTTCCCACTAAGGAAAAGAAAAGAAAATCAAAAGAAGGCAGAGAAAAAGACCTAAGAAATTCTCACAAATCAGTCAGGAAATGGAAAGCAGAGGTGCAAGGGAGAAAGGAAGTGTAGGAGACTACAGTATGAGCAGGAAGATAAACTTACTTTTCTAAGCGAGCCATCTGTTTCACTGCTTCCACAGCCCCTGGTAGAGGTTCAAGTTCAATAAAGAAATTCTTTGACTCCCAAATGCTGATGGCTTTCTCCTGAGAGGGGAAGATAAGCTAGTTATTGCTTAGAGCCCTCAGTTCCTCTCCTCTGTTCCCCATACTACAATATTCTTAAAAACAAGGTTCAGTCATATGAGTCCATCCCCTGAGACTAAGAATATGTGCTAGTATGAATATGGAGGTTCTTCTATTTATCATTCACAATATTTAGGCTTGGATGTCAGGCTGATATTTATATTGGTTCCAAATATCCTTCTATGGACCAGTCATATTCCTGCAAGCTCCTACGTGGACTAGTCAAGAGGGATGGGTAGAGTGGTAGAATGGGCACCAAAGACTCCCAAATGTACAAAGGAATCCATGGAAATTTAGTGGCTGGGTTGGGACTAGAACCATGTTTCCAAGGTTCTTTCCACTATACTAAATTGATCCCTTGTTGCCAGACAGAAATTATATGCCCCAAGTTTGCCTGCCAAAACAATGCACCCCAGTGTAATGATAAAGCAGATCCATAAAGTTTTGTCTTAAGTATCTTTTTGATATTCTACCTATCCTGGCCTTTCAAATATATCCAGAAAGCCTTTGCTAATTTACCCTCTTCTAATTCTGAATAGTATTATTGGATTTGAAGAAAGCATAGGTTCAAATCCCAGCTCTGCCATTTACTATGACCTCAGGCAAGTCACACATTGCTTCTCTTAGGTCTCATTTGAAAACTAACAAAGGGGGGAGGGGGAGAGTAGAGTGGGCTATATGGCTGTTTACGGTCCCTTCCAGCTAAAAATCTATGATCATAGAAAACAAACTATTTTCCATCAGAAGCTTCTGCTTTCCTCTCTAAACTACCATTAGTTTTCACCTGTCTCTATGTTACTAGGTAAGGATGGGCTTTGACTTTTTAGATTTAGGTATAAAAAACTGAAGTTATAAGCTCCACATGCCTAGCTCTAGATGGGAAAAGTCACCATGCATAAGGATGGCCATTGCCTCTTCTTTGCCCTTTTCCCTATTCCCCAACTTGTGTAGTCCTCAGTGTCCTGGGATACTCATCTATCACTCAACAAAATCTATTCTCAGAAAAATACCTGATAAATTCACTCCCTTGTTCAGGGATCCTAATACTTTGGGAATTTATACTTTCATTACTGTGGGCATTTCTTGCATGAAAATCTTAATCCTTCTATAACTCATCTTTTGAGTTATGCTGGAACAACAACCAAAAAAAATTCATTCATTAACAAGGCCATAATGAGCCTCTCTAACCTAGATAGACTAATCCTTGTATAAGAGGTAATGACCATTTTCCCCCTAATTCATTAACTTGTCTATCTTTGGATTCCTTTCCTGCTGCCCACAAATATGACCAGGTTTCCTCCAACATTAAAAACACCTTCATTTGACCTAATCATCTCAAGCTATATGCTCTCTCTTCTTAAGTCAAATTCTTAATAAAATCTTTCTACCCACTTTTCTGCCTCTCATTCAGTTTTCAAGTCCTTGTAATCTGGTCTTATCATCAAACTGAAACTACTTTCTTTCATAATAGTATTCTCTCTTTCTTGTGTACATTCTTACCTATTTTATTTACATACAGTTGTTTTCTGTATAGTTCTCTTTTTAAAAACAAGTTTTTTGAGTTCCAAGTTGTCTCCCACTCTCCCTTCCAATTTTGAATTAGAGATAAGTCAATATTTGATATGTGTGTGTGTAAAACCATACATACATACTTCCATAAATATCAGTTCTTTCTCCATAGCTAGATGGCATTTTCCTTTATAAGTCCTTCACAGTTGATTTGATATTACTCAGAATAATGTAGACATTCTCTTTGAACAATTATTATTGTTACTGTATACAAAATTCTTTTCTTAGGCAAAGGACCCACATGTGCAAAAACATTTGTGGCAGCCCTTTTTGTAGTAGTAACGAACTGGAAACTGAGTGGATGCCCATTGGTTGGATAATGGCTAAATAAGTTATGGAATGTAATGGAATATTATTGTTCTATAAGAAATGATTAGCAGGATGATTTCAGAAAGGCCTGGAGAGATCTTCATGAACTGATGCTAAAAGAAGTGAGTAGAACGAAAAGGACAGTTTACATGGCAACCACAAGATTATATGATGATCAACTATGATAGACTTGGCTCTTTTCAACAGTGAGATGATTCAGGCCAATTCCAACAGACTTGTGATGGAGAGAGTCATCTGCACCCAGAGTGGGTTACAAATGTAGTTCACAACATAGCATTTTCACCTTTCTTGTTTTTTTTCTCTCTCACTTTTTTCCTTTTTTGATCTGATTTTTTTCTTGTGCAGCATGATAAATGTAGAAATATGTTTAGAAGAAATGTACATATTTAATCTATATTGGATTATTTGTTGTCTAGAAAAGGAGGGAAGACGGAGGAAGAGAAAAAATATGGAATACAAAGTTTTGCAAGAGTAAATGTTAAAAACTATCTTTGCATGTATTTTGAAAAATAAAAAGCTATTATTAAAAAAGTTATTTTCTTTCTGTTTGTCCTACTCTGCATTATTTCATGTAAGTATTTTAATATTTTTCTAAAAATCAACCTGTCATTTTTTACAACAGAGTAGAATTCCATTACAATTGGATACCATAATTTATTTAGCCATTCCCTAGTTGTTGGGCAACCCTTTACTTTTCAGTTCTTTGCCAGTACAGAGATAGCTGCTGTAAAAACTTTAGAACATGTAAGTTCTTTTCTTTTTTTTCTGATCACTTTGGAAAACAGATCTAATAATGGTCTAGTTCAGAAGATATACACTGTTTAATATCTTTTTGGACACAATTTCAAACTGTTCTCCAAAATGGTTGGATCAGTTCAGTTGGTTCACCAACAATGTATTAGTGTCCCAATTTTTCCACATTCTTTCCAATAGTTGTCATTTTTCTCTTCCATAATTTTAGCCAATCTAATAGATGTGAGATAATAACTCAAGATTATTTTAATTTACATTCCTCTAATCAATTATGATTTGTAGCATTTGTTCATGTAACTATATATAGTTTTGATTTCTTCAAAAATTGTTTCTTATAATCTTTGACCAATTATCAACTGGGGAATGATTCATATTCTTGTTCTCTATATTTGGCTCAGTTCTCTGTATATTTGAGAGATGAGGCCTTTACTCAAAAAACTAGCTTCAAAACTTCTTTTCTCAAACTTTTGCTTTCCTTCTAATTTTGACACATTGGTTTTATTTGCACAAAAGTTGTTGAACTTAATGTAATAATGATTACATTTTATACCCTTCAATGCTCTCTCGTTTATTCATAAATTCTTCTTTTATCCATAAATCTGATAGGCAATGTTTTCCATGGTCTTCTAACTTACTTATATCTCCCTTTATGTTTAGATCATGTGATCTTATCTTGGCAAATGGTGTAAGATATTTTTCTAAATTTAGGCTCTGCCCAGACTACATTTCAGTTTTCCCTGTAATTTTTTAATCAAATAATGAGTTCTTATCCCCAAAGCTTAGACCTTTGTGTTTATCAGACATAAGTTTTATAATCATTTACTACTGTGTATTATATAATCTACTCTATTCCACTGATCTATCATTTTATTCCTTAGCCAGTGGCAGATACTTTTGATAACTGCTACCTTATAATACTGTTTAAAACCTGGTACTGCTAGATTTCTTTCCTTTACATTTTTCATTAATTCCTTTAAAATGCTTGATTTTTCATTCTTCCAAATTAATTTTATTATTTTTTTCTAGTCAATAAAATATTTTTGGTAGTTTAATTGGGATGGCATTGAATAAAGAGATTAGTTAAATTGATATTTTTATTATATTGACTCAGCCCACCCATAAACAATATTTCTCCAATTATTTGTATAAAATTTCATTTGTATAAAAAGCATTTTATAATTATGTTCACATGGTTCCTGGGTTTGTTTTGGCAGGTATACTTTCAGGTATTTTATATTGTCTATCTCTTACAATTGCTTCCTACAGGACTTTGTTGGTAATATACTATAAATATATAAAACATAGAGATGCTGATGATGTTATCTATTTCAAATTTAATATATTTAATGACTAATTAATGCTCTTTTTCTCCAAACTTTCTTTTCAAGTCTAGATTATTTCATTCAAATTATTCATATCCCTGGCACCTAACAAAATGCCTGTCACACAGAAGGCACTTAATACTTGCTCATTTACTAATTCAAAAAATGGTTGTTATTTGAATACAGTCTGTTATTTTATAGTGGAGTTATTTCATTTAATTTTAGTTGATTCTCTAGGGTTAAGTAAACCATCATGTTATCAGCAAAAAGCAGTAAGTTTGTTTGCTTTGTCTATGCCTATTCACCGATTTCTTTTCCTTACTTTAAACCTAGAAGTACTGTTTCTAGAAATAAAGTGGTTCCTTGGTACTCATTGTTAATTGGTTCCAGAGGACGCTATGAGGGGCAAAAAGGCTGAGTACTGAACAAGTTTTTTTAAATAAGGACTACATCTCCAGCCCACAATCTACCATCCCTCCCTACCAAATTCCCTACAAGGACAAATGGGGTTTCCAGCTCTGAAAAAACAAGTCAGCCCAATGTAGCTGGGCTCTTCCCTTCTTGACCCATCTCACTTTCTGAAAGGAAGGACCTTTATATTATTCCTCCTCCCAACCCCCTGTCCAAGCTTCCTAGTGGAGAGAGAGAGGAAAAAGGAGCCTTGGATATGGAGGCAGAAGATCCATATGTAGTCGCTGCATCTTCCTCTGTCCAGGGTCTTGTCCTCAGGGCTGCCAGGAGTCCTGGGTCCTCTACCATTGCCTCTGCCTGAGCTCTCACCACTGCTATTCCCTACATCTGCTCTCCCTGCTTCTTCTCCTGCTGGGCACACCAGTCTCTCCTTGCCCCTTCTGGGGTTACTGTTTGAGGAACTAAAAGACTAATCAGTGCAGCCATATCTTCCTAAAGGAACTGCCCTGGAACTTGCCTATTTACCTGCTCAACTTTCACATCCTGGGCTCCAACCTCACAGTTCTGCCTTCCCCAGGGAGAAGCTGCCCATGGCCAACATCCCTACTGCTCACCCAAGACAACAACCAAATGGGTCAAGTGCTGAAGCATTTTTTTCTCGATGAAAAGTAACAAGTATTTGAGGAGCCTTGAAGAGATGAGTACCGAGATACCATTGTATATAAAATAATAGTTCTGATAATGGATAGCTTTGCTTTAGTCCTGATCTTACTGGAAAAACTTCTAGCTTTACAAACAATGCTAGCTCTTACTTTTAACTTGTTTTATGTGCTATATTATATAACAGTCTGTTTATTCATGTTTTTCAATATTTTAACAGAAAAGGGTGCTATATTTTGTCAAAAGGTTTTTCTGCATAATACTTAAGTCATTTTTATTGTTTTTATTATTAATATGATCCTCATGTTTATAGTTTTCTAATATTGAACCAATCCTATATTCCTGGCAAAAAATTGATCATAGTGTATAATCTTTTTAATAAGTTGATATAGCCTCTTTATTAATATTTTATTCAATAATTAATGTCAACATCCATTACAAGTATTATAGGTAACATTCTATATCGCTTTTTTGTTGTTTTACTGTTAATCATTCAACATTATGTTCAAAAAAGCAAAATAAACACAAACATAAAAGTCTGCCCATAAAACCTGGGTCATATTCTCCCACATATTATATATAGTATTGGTTGGGAAGAATGGGCACATACTTCTAGAAATTCATCAAGAAGGAAGATAATCAGGGAAATTTCTGTTGCTGGGTCTTCTTCACCTTTCCTTAATTTAAATATCTTGCCATAGATAAGATATCTCTGTTATAGAGTTTGGTAGGATATTTCCTTTCCTTATTTTTACAAAAAAATTACATAATACTGGAATTAATTGCTCTTTGAATATTGAATTCATTTGCAAATCTATGTGCTCTCTGAATTTTTTTTCTTTGGGAATTCCATTATGGCTTTTTCAATTTATTTTTCTTAAATTATATTGTTTAGTTCTTGATTTCTTATTATGTTAATCTAGACATATAATTTTCTTAAATATTCCATTTCATTTATGTTACCAACTTTGTGGACATTGTTATGCAAAATAGTCAGTCATTAATAATTGTTTTATTTTCTATTAATTTGTTATGAATTATTTTTAATTTTATATTACCAGTTTAATCTTCCTTTTTTACATCACACTAGCTAATATTTTATCTTTTATGTTAAAAAAAAACTCTTAGTTTTATATATCCAGTTGAATGATTTTAAAATTTTTAGTCCTTCATTTTAACTCTGTATGAAAATAAACCAAGTCTTTTTTCCAAGGACCAACTTAACTAATAACAGAGAGGATATCAACAATAAGCTGGTCATTCTGCGAATAAATCTTTTTTAGGACAAGCAATCTATAAAACAAAGAAAAAATTGTATATGATTATCAGTCCTGCATATTCCCCTGCTTCTCCAGTAATTGAGGCTGAGAAATATGTGGAAAGGGGCAGAAGGTATTATGAATCACAGAGTTTTGAGACTGTCGGGAAATTTTAATTTGCTGATATCCTCGAGGGTCTAGTGATCATCAAGAAGGCATACTGTTGAAGGAGCTGAATAGTATCAATCTTGTCATTCATTATAAATAAATCCAGAGGGAAATTGTAGCTAAGTATTCTTCAGTTTGTCAAAGAAAGGAGTTGATAAAGTAGGTTTTATTGTAAGCCTAAAGGCTATAACAAATAGTAGTTCATGGAATATTTAGTCATCACATATTACAGAACTGAAGATAAGAATTTACAAAAAAATCTCCAAAATAACAATTACAACTTATATGCATCTTATATGGACTGCTAAGATTAAATGGTAGAGAAATTCTACTAAATATACTCTAATATTTGTTAACTTCAATACAAAAATGAGAAAAGTAAAGTTAAGAAGAAACACATGGAAAAGGATAGTTAAAGAAAAGAAATGAGAGAAAGAAGCCAAAGTCTTATAAAGAAGCCCCACACCTTTAATATCATGAACACTATCTTCAAAGAGACCAAATGGGAGGTGCTAGACTTGGTCAGCACTAAATAACAGCACAAAGAGTGAAAATTGACAATTTAAGGGCAGGAAAATATGCAGGAAAATAAGTTATCCCTGAATCAGTGGTTTATATAGTAATTTTCAGAGCTGACAAAGAAAAAATGTAATTAAGAAAAAATGAAATATAAAGGATTTGATTCTGACTTATTTAAACAAGCTATAGAAAATGGAAAAGGAGAAATGGACAATGAGAATGGCATCAATACCAAATATATTTCATGCAAACTGACTGCTACAAAGAAACCAAAATAGTCCATGATACACCTAAGTCAGCAAACATTATTTGTCAAAAAAAAAGACAGTGGCCAAAGATAACATATTTTAGAATATAAATTGGTCTGTAAAAATCTTATGAATAATGATATTGCACAAATTACAAGCAGAATCATATCCCATAAAGCAAAGGGAAGCAATGGAAGATAAAACCAGTTTAAAGAAATTTTGGCAAAATATCCAATCAAGCAAAGTAATCCCAAGAATAGTTAAGGATGAAAATGGAAGAGGACTATAGAAAGAAGAAATATGAAATAGATTTGCAAAAACCATTTCGATCAATTTTTTTGTTCACCAAGAATAAGGACCACATTTGGGCCTTAATTTCACAGTTCCTAAAGTGCTTATACAGGAAGTATAAATGGCACTAAAAAAACAGAAGAAGAGAAAAGCAGCCATATTGTAATAGATATGCAGAGAGGAGCTCATTGGTGGGAGTACATAAATGTAAAGGCATTTTAGAACTAATAACAAAACCATCTGAAGGAGAGGAAAATATCAAAAATTGAACCAACGCAAACCTTATTAATGCCCCTAAAAAGATAATAGAGAGAATAACAACAATAAATATCAGCATATAGGTCTATTGTCCAGACCATACAAAATCTTTATGCAGCTCACCTATAAAGCAATGAACAGCATTCCAGTGGGACTTATTAATAGAGAATAATAGGCTTTCAAAAGTCATATTGAACAATGGTCAGCATGATTACCATTTCACAACTAACTGAAAGATATAAAGATAAAATCCCATTTTTTTAATTGTTTGTTAATTTCAACAATAACAATAAACAACCAACTTGTCGGGACAAAAATACTTTCTAATAGCCTTTCACAACATGTCTCCTATCATAGAACAAAATCATTCAGGAATCCTTAGAAGATATAACAACATGTTTCAATAATCCTCTGATACTAAATATCAGGTGAGGCATAAAACACGAAGATGTTTGCTCACCAAAAGTATTTGCCAGAGAGATGGAGAGATCCAGATAGCAGAAAGATTTCCTGGGGGTAGAAAGGTCCTCCAGATGTTCCTGTTTGTGGATGACATTGTTTTGATTGCATCAAGTCCCAAGATGCTGCAGACCTTCCTGAAAAAGATCTATAATCACTCAATGGAGTTTGGGATGTCCATCCACACAAGAAAGACCAACTAGAGGGACAGGATTGCCTGGATTTCAACAGCTATCTGAATGGACCTTTTATGGAGGTTATTCAACAGTATGTTTATCTGAGATAGTACAAATGGGCAACAAGGTAGGCCCATAGCTGAAAAGAAAGAAGAAAGAGAACTAGATTGCTTTGTAGAAATTGCAGAGCACTCTTACTGACCCTCAAGATCTTTTCAATTCAAACATTTTACTGTTTGACATGCTACACACAACTGTAACTAAAGAACTAAAGATAAGCATCACACAGCGGCCAATGAAAACTTACATGGTGGATCTGAGCAGGTTATATATAACATAACCAACAAGAAACTCTGAAGAACAGAAGTAAAGGATGCCATAAAGAAATGGTATGACAGAAAGAAAAGATGGGTTGGTCATGTGGTAAGAGTGAGAATGACAGTCAGATAGTCAGAATATCCCTTTGATGTCCAAAGAATATGAGGAAGGTCTCTAGCACGTTGAGTGGACCCTCTATAGTTAAACTATGGAAAGGAAATTTTGGAAAGGAAATCCCAGACAGAGTGAGATTGAGCTATGGAGTATGCGAGGGGAACTCTCAAATCAATGAGATCAAATATCCATTTGAGTACTTAGTGAATTTTTATGTTTCAAGAATCCAATATACTATTTGATTTGCTTTTTAATCTATTCTTCCTACCTACTTCTCATGAGTCCATGCCATTCACATTCACTATTATGATTTTTTGTGTATAAACCTACCCTCTCATAATTTTTTCCTTCTTGTTTTTATGAAGAGTGGAAAAAAGAAAAAAAAATGATAAACACTAGTACTCTCTAACTGAAATGATCTGTTCCTACTCCCCTAACCCTCCTTTATCAAATCTAGACCTCCTTATACTCTCTTTTTAAATCCCCCTTTATAATTAAAACATCTAAAACTGGAGTTTGTTTTACTCATGACTATTAAATTTCCTCTTATGCGCCACATTTCCTTTCCCTCACCCACTTATATTCCTACTGAGTAGAAAGTTGCTGTTTGTTCTCTGCTTTTAAGAGGACCAATGACACTTCAGGATGATATCTTGACTCATGCTCAAAAAGGATTTAAGTGACACAGAGTTGCACAAAGTTGTCAGATTCTCACTCTTCCAAAGTCAGTGAAGTCCAGTGGCAAGACAAAAGATGACTGATGGTGGCCTAGCATGCAGGGGATGATCCTAGCATCTTCAATGTCTGACCAAGTTCTAAGCCCTCCACAGCACCTGCTTCAGCTGCCTTCATGGCTGCTGGAACAATTGTTTTCATCCTTCCATTTCACCTGGATAAGTATTCCCCAAATATGTGAATACTTGGGGTAGACATGCCCATAACAATGATGAGTTTGTACCCACAGGTTCCCCTCAATCTGATTTAGCCCATCTTACCAGGGAAGACTATTGCACATGCCATAGCTTCTTGGAGCTAAAGGTGAGAAGCAGACACCAAAGGTGGATGAGCAGCCCTTACACCAAACTGCTAGTTCTCCTTGAAAACCCACACACCCTATATTTGTCTTATTTAACTCCTTTTATGACCCTTAAAATTGACATTCTGAAGGGCCATTTATCTCTTCTCTAGATTAGAATGTAAGCCCTTTATCATAGTTTAATCTCTTCTAATTGTTCCAATGTATTTCCCTTTCTAGATTTCTCTTGACTCCAGTGTATGAATTTCAAAGTTTTTACTTAGCTCTGGTCTTATTACCAGGAATACTTGAATACCCTCTATTCTAATAACAATACATTTCCCCCTATTTATGGATAATGTTATTGCAGGGTGAGCTATTCTTTATCATCTTTTATTTTTTCTTTTGTAATATTATATTCCAAGGTTTTCTCTCCTTTTAAGTAGATGCAGCAAATTCTTGTATAATATAAGTGTGGCTGGTACTTGAAACTTCTTTGTTCTTTCTTACAGTGTACTTTTTCTTTGACTTGGAAGTTTTGGCTTTTGACCATGATATTATAGGTATTGACAGTTTGGAGTTTCAAAAGATGATCAGTAGATTCTTGTTATTTTCACTTTTCCTTTAGTTTTCATAGGCCTGAACAAGTTTTCTTTTATGATCTCTTCATATAATAGTATTTAAGCTTTTTTGTTTAGTTATGGTTTTCAAGGAGTCAATGATTTTCAGTGACTTTTAAAGCATCTCTATCAGACTTGTTTTCCAGGGGTGTGTGTGTGTGTGTGTGTGTGTTTAAATAGTGGATATCTTACATTTTCTTCTACCTGACCTTTTGACCTTGTTATAATATTTGTTGTTTTTTCATAGAGTAATTAAGTACTGAATTTGATTTTTCAAGCAATACACTATTTAGGTAAGGTGTCCAATTATCTGTTCTTTATTTGTTATTCTTTCCATCTTATTTCCCTTCGGAACTAAAAATCTCATTTTCTAAATCTCTTGCTTTATTTCCTCTAGCCCCTTTTCTACTCTTTTAGCCAAACCAAATTTTTTTCCTCCAAGATTCAACTTATAGTAGTGGTACTACTCTTTTTCTTCCGTATTTACCCCTTGAGCTTCTCTGTTAAGAAAAATATTTCTTCACTGTTTGGTTTTTCTTCTTCTATTTTTTCTAATTTTTTTCTTCTATTTACTTGCATTTTCAGCCTCAGTTCTTAGTTTGGGCATATAAGCTCAGACCAGTCCTATCTGGCACTATTAGATCCATTGCATCTTCTTGTTTGGTCCTGTCTTCTATGTAGTCCAGATGCTTCTATTAATTTTATATAGAATTATATATAGTATAATTAGAACTCTGCTTTTGACACAATTTTTATCTGTTGCCTCACTTTCTTGGTAGTTAACAAAGGATTCTGGCATTGGCCACTTTGTCTCCTCCTGATATAATTCCTAGCTGTATATTGGTTATAATTTCTAATTATGTCCTGATAGACCTCAGGATGATATTATAAATTGTGATATTTTCAGGTTTTCTATATGGTCCACCTGACTCTAATGTCTAGGACTCTACCCTGGTCCTGATCCAAGGATTACACAGATAGGTCCTCTCTCCTTGGACAATGATGTACATAGGCTGGTTCTGTATCCATATACTATTCTTATGGGAAAGCTACAGTTTGCACTAGATTGCAACTCTGTCCCATCATTTCAGAATATTGGAGGTTTCATATCTGTTTGAAGGAACCAAATTCCTTGGCAGTCTTCTCTCTGCTTATCTCTATCTGCAGAAGCAGGTAAGTGATGCAATGAATAAAGTGCTAGGCTCGCTTCAAGTAGTTCTGAGTTAAAATCCTGCCATAGATACTAATTGGCTATGTGAATCTGGGCAAGTAATTTAACCTCTGTCTTCTCAAATGTAAAATGAAGATAATAATTTTAGTATAACAGTACTAAAGGGCCAAATGAGATATTTGTAAAGTGTTTTGCACAATATCTGGCACATGATAGAACTTAATAAATGCATATTTCCTTTCATTTCTTCTAGTTAAGAAGCTATGCTCTTATTTACAAATGTGATAGCCTTTTTTCAATCCTCATTCTGCTGGATCCTTTTACTAAACAAAATAGTGGGGCCTATTGCATTCGTCATTAATTTGATTTCTTGATCTTGCACTTCCCCTGTCCAATAAATCTTTCAACTATCTGTCAATAATGATTAAAATATGAACAAGCTATCTTCTTTTACAAAAAACTTTCAATGGCAGCCCTGACTGAAGGTAGGGGGAGATATGAACTCCTTTGTTGAGCATGTGTTGTTCTCCACTTGTCTCTTGTGTCTTTGCAAAAACTGTCTCCCAAAGCTGAAATGCACACAAAGTCTTCTCTCCTTTCTACTTCTTATATCCCCTACTTTTATCAAAGTTCAACACAGGCATGATCTACCACCCAAACCTTCCCTGATGCCTAAAGGAATTACTACCTTTTTCATTCATGCCAGATATTATCTGGTATATACTTTGTATATATTTTATATTTACCTAGATCCCTACAATCTCCTCCTCTTGATGGAATTTTAACTCCTTGAGGGCATAACTATTTCATATTCAGTTGTAAAATTGTGTAGTTTTCTAGTAAGCTAAGTGGGAAAAATATTCTGGGAACCAGATGGATACCACTGAAATTCCATCAACATTTATTCTGTCATTCATATGGCCCATCTTGAAGTAATCAGCAATAGAGAGAATAATTACATCTCTGAAGTTCCCAAGCTCTCAGATAAACAGTACTGAATTGTCATGGATCACCTCAATTCATTTCTATGGTCTTCTTTTTTGCTGTTTCTTTGTCACAAAGCACTGTGGTAAATCTATTTATCTCACCATCCTTTAGTCTGCCCAATTAAAGAATGTGCACCATCCTTTTACTTCTGAACAGGATTGAATGAATCACATTTGCAGTGCATTCCCATTTTGTATTCGCCCTTGAATGATATTCACAAAAGTAACACTCCATGTGAAAAACACTAGATTATATTTGTTATGTGTACTCATTCAATTTTAAACACAGCTAAACAGTTCTTTTTCAATTTCAAACACAACTAAACAGTTCTCTTTCCCCTGCTTAAGTGTCTGATAGTATTAGTTTTGTACTGTGGCACTAAAAGTGGTCTCAAAGGTATAAAATTTCATATGGAGACAGAGAGCCAAAGCATTTGAAAATAAAGCACTTGAAAAAAGAAACTTGGCCAGAGAGCAGCAAACTAAAGTCCAAGGGCCTATTTTTATATGCTTGCTTTTACATTTAAGATACAATAAAACCTTATTTTAAAAGGAAAAATCATTCTTTTTTTTATTATATATTTTATTTTACTTTATAATAACTTTAGATTGACAGAATCCATGCCAGAATAATTTATTTTACAACATTTGCACTCGCTTCTGTTCCGATTTTTCCCCTCCCTCCTTTCACCCCCTCCCCCAAATAGCAAGCAGTCCTATATATGTTAGATATGTTGCAGTATATCCTAGATACAATATATGTTTGCAGAACCGAACAGTTCTCTTGTTGCACAGGGAGAATTGGATTCAGAAGGTAAAAATAACCCGGGAAGAAAAACAAAAATGCAAATAGTTCACATTCATTTCCCAGTGTTCTTTCTTTGGATGTAGCTGCTTCTGTCCATCATTTATCAATTGAAACTGAGTTAAGTCTCTTTGTCAAAGAAATCCACTTCCATCAGAATACATCCTCATACAATATCATTGTTGAAGTGTATAATGATCTCCTGGTTCTGCTCATTTCACTTAGCATCAGTTCATGTAAGTCTCTCCAGCCTCTCTGTATTCATCCTGCTGGTCATTTCTTACAGAACAATAATATTCCATAACATTCATATACCACAATTTACCCAGCCATTCTCCAATTGATGGGCATCCATTCATTTTCCAGTTTCTAGCCACTACAAACAGGGCTGCTACAAACATTTTGGGCACATACAGGTCCCTTTCCCTTCTTTAGTATCTCTTTGGGGTATAAGCCCAGAAGTAACACTGCTGGATCAAAGGGTATGCACAGTTTGATAACTTTTTGGGCATAATTCCAGATTGCTCTCCAGAATGGTTGGATTCGTTCACAACTCCACCAATAATGCATCAGTGTCCCAGTTTTCCCGCATCCCCCTCCAACATTCATCATTATTGGAAAAATCATTCTTAACTAAATCTTCCAGTAGGCCCCAGAGATCGGCAATAGAACAATTAGTGAATTTAGAACTGACTAGTTAGTTCAAGTCAAAGAAGAGAGGTTAATGATTTGTTTTTAATCAAAATAGAAGGATTACATTTAACACTTTTATTAATGGTTTGAATAGTTAATGATGGCATGCTTCTTAAATTTGTTTATGGTATAAAGCTGGGTGAAACACCTAAAACACCAAATACAAGAGTCAGATTCAAAAAAATTCTTGATAAGTTTAAGACACTGGGGCAGAACCTAATCATATGAAATGCAATAACAATAAAAGTAAAGCCTTTTTTTTAAATTAAAGCTTTTTATTTTTAAAACATATGCATAGATAATTTTCAACATTCACCTTTGCAAAACCTTGTATTCCAAATTTTTTTCCTTCCCTTCCTTCTCCCTTCCCCCATATGGCAAATAATCCAATATGTGTTAAACATGTGCAATTCTTCTATATATATTTCCACAACTATCATGCTGCACAAGAAAAATTAGATCAAAAAGGGAAAAAATGGGGCAGCTAAGTGGCACAGTGGATAGAGCACCAGACCTGAAGTCAGGAGGACCTGAGTTCAAATCTCACTTCGCTTCCCAGCTGTGTGATCCTGGGCAAGTCACTTAACCCCAATTGCCTCAGTCAAAAAAAAAAAAAAAAAAAGGAAAAAATGAGAAAGAAAACAAAATGCAAGCAAACAACAAAAAGAGTGAAAATACTATATTGTGGTCCACACTCAGTTCCCACAGTCCTCTCTCTGGGTATAGATGGCTCTCTCTGTCACAAGACCACTGTAAATTATCTCGATTTTCTCATTGTTGAAAAGAGCCACATCCATCAGAATTGATCATTGTATAATCTTGCTGTTGCCATGTACAATGTTCTTCTGGTTCTGCTCATTTCATGCAGCATCAGTTCATGTAAGTCTCTCCAGGCCTCTCTGAAATCATCCTGTTGATCATTTCTTATAGAACAATAGTATTCCATAACATTCACATACCATAACTTATTCAGCCATTCCCCAACTGATGGGCATCCACTCAGTTTCCAGTTTCTAGCCTTTTCCCTTCTTTAAGATCTCTTTGGGATACAGGCCCAGGAAAATTGCCTTTTGGGCATAGTTCCAAATTGCTCTCCAGAAGGGTTGAATCAGTTCACAACTCCACCAACAATGTATCAGTGTCCCACTTTTCCCACATCCTCTCCAATATTCATCATTATCTTTTCCTATCATCTTAGCCAATCTAAGAAATGTGTAGTGGTATCTCAGAGTTGTCTTAATTTGCATTTCTCTGATCAATAGATATTTAGAGCATTTTTTCATATGGCTAGTTTTAATTTCTTCATCTGAAAATTGTCTGTTCATATCATTTAACCATTTATCAATTGGGGAATGGTTTGAATTCTTATAAATTTGAGTCAATGTAAATTTTTTTCCCTAGTTTATTGCTTCTCTTCTAATCTTGTCTGCATTGGTTTTGTTGGTACAAAACCTTTTTAACTTAATATAATCAAAATTATCCATTTTTCATTCTATAAGTACTCTAGTTCTTCTTTGATCACAAATTATTTCCTTCTCCACAGATCTGAAAAGTAGACTATCCTTTGTTCTTCTAATATGCTTATAATATCACTCTTTATATCTAAATCATGAACCCATTTCCACCTTATCTTGTTACAGGGTGTTAGGTGGGTCAATGCCTAGTTTCTGCCATACAAATTTCCAATTTTCCCAGCAATTAGTGAATTCTTATCCCAAAAGCTGAAGTCTTTGGGTTTATGAAACACTAGATTACTATAGTCATTGACTATTTTGTCCTGTAAACATAACGTACTCTGCTAGTCAACTACTCTATTTCAGTACCAAATGGTTTTGATGATCACTGCTTTATAGTAGTTTTAGGCCACCTTCATTTGCATTTTTAAAAAATTAATTCCCTTGAAACCCTTGACCTTTGTTCTTCTAGATGAACTTTGTTTGTTAGCTCTGTAAAATAATTTCTTGGGAATGTGATTGCTATGGTACTAAAAAAATAGATTAATTTAGGTAGTATTTTTACCCATGAGCACAATTTTTCAATTGATTAGATCTGACTTTATTTCTGTGGAAAGTGTTTTATAATTGTGTTCATATAGTTTCTGACTTTGCCATGGCAGGAAGACTCCTAAATATTTTATATTATCTACAGTTATTTTAAATGGAACTTCTCTTTGTATTTCTTGCTGCTGGACTTTGTTGGTAATATATAAAAATGCTGATGATTTATGTGGATTTTGTATCTTGCAACTATGCTAAAGTTGTATATTTTTTCTAGTAAGTTTTTAAGTTGATTCTCTAAGTATACCATCATATCATCTACAAAGGTGATAATTTGGTTTCCTCATTACCTGCTCTAATTTCTTTTTCTTCTGATATTACCAAAGCTAACATTTCTAACACAATATTGAATAGTAATGGTGATAGCAACCTTGTTTCACTCCTGATCTTATTGGGGAATAGTTCTGGTTTATCCCCATTATATATGATGTTTGCTAATGGCTTTAAATAGAGCTTATTGATCATTTTAAGGAAAACTCCATTTATTCCTGTGCTCTCTAGCATTTTTAATAAGAATAAGTGTTGGATTTTGTCAAATGCTTTTTCTACATTTATTAAGATAATCATATGATTTTTGTTAGTTTGGTTATTAATATAGTCAATTATGCTAATAGTTTTCCTAATATTGAACCAGCCCTGCATTCCTGGTACAAATCCTACTTGGTCACGGTATATTATTCTGGGGATAATATGCTACAATCTCCTTTCTAATATTTTATCTAAGATTTTTGCAGCAATATTCATTAGGGAAATTTGTCTATAATTTTCTTTCTCTGTTTTGACCTTACCTAATTTAGGTATCAGCACCATGTCTGTGTCATAAGAAAAGACTCTGGTAGGATTCCTCCTTTCCCTATTTTTCCAAATAGTGTGCATAATATTGGAAGTAATTGCTCTTTAAATGTTTGGTAGAATTCACATGTAAATCCATCTGGCCTTGGAGATTTTTTGTTAGGAAGCTGATTAACAGCTTGTTTAATTTCTATTTCTAAAGTGAGATTATTTAAGTAATTTATTTCCTCCTCTGTTAATCTGGAATCTATATTTTTGTAAGTATTCATCCATTTCACTTAGATTATCAGATTTATTGGCGTCAGATTTATTGGGTAAAATAACTCTTAATTTCTTTAATTTCCTCTTCAATGGTGGAAAGTTCATCCTTTTCACTTTTGATACTAACAATTTAATTTTCTTCTTTCTTTTTTCTAATCAAAATAACTAAAGATTTATTTATTTTGTTGATTTTTTCATAAAGTTTTCAATAAGTTTTGTTTATTTATTAGTTCAATAGTTTTTTTTTACTTCCAATTTTATTAATCTTTTTATTTTCAGAATTTCAAATTTGTTATTTAATTAAAAATTAAAAATAAATAAAAAACTTAATTTAATTCTTTTTCTAGCTTTTTTAGTTACATGCCCAATTCAATGATCTTATTTTTCTTTATTTTCTGCAAGTAAGCATCTAGAGATATAAAACTTCCCCTAAGAACTGCTTTGGAAGCCTTCATGTTGATTCAACAACATACCTCACAAATAACATTTTTCTTGTCAGGAAGAAGCTATTATCAGATAATTCTATTAATAGATAATTCCCAGACTATCTAGAAAGGAACTTTTTAGAATTCCCCATTGTCCATCCCCCAACCTGGGTTATCTTCAAACAGCCTTTAGAGATATTGATTAGCAAATCTTTAGAGACAGGTCTGGGAACTTACTCTGCAAGGTACATTTAATTTAGCTAGATTTCCCCCACCTTTGAGCTCAGTGGCATTTCCTCCCCTCCTAAATCACCACTCCCTCTTTGAGTTCAAGCCTTTACACCTGAGAAATCCCCCTATTTTTTCCTCTATAAAAAATCTTTGCTAAATTCTCTTCAGGACTAAGCTCACTATGAGTTACTCTCTTTTTTTCATAGTGCCTTCCTTCTAAAGGTGCTATTCCCTTTATGTTAGTTAACTGTGATCAGTCTAACCTACCAGACAATAGTTTTCTCCAATGTCATGGAGTATTTCCTTTCTCTTGGTTCCTCTGGGGAACTTCTCTTTTTCCTTTTATAACTATATGCTCTTCCAACTCTATTTCATATTTACCATTCCTGGAGTCTATTATATCCCTTCATTTTGTCTATAGCCCCTTCCCCTAAATAAAACTACCTTTTGTCAAAGAGAATGGCGTGAATTTGTCATATCTTTATTTTGAAGTAGTTATTGATATACCACTATACATCAGTAGGTATGGCTAGAAAGCAGTTCATCAGATAAAAGATCTGGGTTTTAGTGGAATTACTTAATCTATATTTAATCCATAGGAAATAATTGTGTAACATGGTGGTCAAAAAAGCTAGTGTGATCCTGATTTTAGGTCTAAACTCATTATTTCATCCATGCAGGTTATTGTTAATATAGAAATACCCTCCATTGGTATGGATTAGCAATCCATCTGTACTTTAAAGTCTTAAGAAAACTTGCTGTGGCACTGAAAAGTGATGTCATTTGTTCAGGGTGGGAGAACTGAGAAATATCAGAAGCAGGGCATGAAATCTAGGTCTTAATACCCAGGCAAAGCTCTCCTGTCACTAAGCAAGGATGCTCTCCAATGCAATTTTAGGCTGCCTTAAAAAAGAATCATAGGGTTTGGATGATAACAGTTCCACTCTACTCTGCCCTTTTGAGACCACATCTGGAATATTATTTTCAGTTCAGGGCAATACATATATAGGAAAGGCATTGCTAAGGCTGTAGAATATCCAGTAGAAGGTCAAAAGGGTCAGTGAGAGCATGCTACACATGATTATTGGTTGAAGGAACCAGGAACGCTTGGCTATCTTCAGAATCTGAAGGACTGACAAGTAGAAGAGGGACTAAACTTACATACACAAAAGGCTAAAACTGGGAGAAATGAGTAGTATTTGCAAAAGACAACTGATTTGATTCCAAACAAGGGAAGTACACTGGGTTGTCTTAGGAAGCAATGGGTTCCCCTTCACTTGAGGTCTTTTTGTTCTTGTTATTTTTTATTGTGGCAATTGGTGTTAAGTGACTTGCCCAGGGTCACACAGCTAGGAAGTATTAAGCAATTAAGACCAAATTTGAACTCAGGTCTTCCTGACTTCAGGGCTGGTGCTCTATCCACTGAGTCATCTAGCTACCCCCACTAGAGGTCTTTGTTAAACAAAGGCTGGGTGGCCACTTGTCAGGTATATTACAGAGAAAAATTGTTCAAACATAGGTTGGAGTAGATGCATTTTAAGATCCTGTCCAATGCAGATTCTATAATAAATACAAGTAGAGATCTAATAGGCTATAGATACAGCCACCTAGCTTATTCTTCAAGATTGAGCTTAATCTATCACTGAGTTTTCCTCCCTCCTCCACTAAATTATTTTGTCTCCATTGGACATGATGATTGACCAAACTATCTTTATATCTCTAGATTCCTTTCTCAAATGTGCTTCTTCTAGGGATATCTGAACAGATACCTACAGAGATATCATAAGGCCAAAAGAAGTTAGTATAGTAAGATTTAAGGGCATTATTACTCATATTATTAAAACATTAACGTTTTCCCGAGGAGTTAGTTTTCAATAGAGGAAGTGGTGAGGTCCTGAGTAACTAGGTTCAGTTGGCAGAGAAGAACTGAAATACTGATGGAACTGCTCCTCAGGCAAGCAGAGAAGGGCATTGATGGGGATCAGCTTAGCCTCAGAGTCCCAATCTCTGTGGAAGTCATTGGAAGCCCCACCTTGCTATGATTGGCTATAAATCGGAGTTATATCAAATCACTGAGGTTAAATTTCTTCAACAAATCTGTCCATGGTTCATGCCTTCTTTGATGAACCCCTTTTGGGATATAGGCCACCACAACACTCTGCTTCATGGAACCTGTCTTCTCATCCTTCCTCCATGCTACATGGTGTCTCCTCTCATCCCCCAACATGCTTCTATTTTTTTCTCCTCCTTACAGCTAACTAACTCTTCTAGGGTATTAAATCCCCTTTAGGATATAACCTGCCAGCTAAGGGCATACTCCAATCTCATGGCATATTCCCTATTTCCTGGTTAATTGTGAGTTCCACTAGGGAACTTGTCTTTTCCATCATTAATTGTTAAAATTTTTTTCCTTGCTAATTATGTGCTCTCCCAGCTCTACTTCATCTTTACTATTCATGGTGTATATTGTTCCTCTTCATTTTGTTTAAAACCTCTTCTAAATAAACTATCTTTTGCCAAAGAAAATGCCCATTGTGAATTCTTCACATGCCCTAACCTCACCATTTGGTGCCTATATCAATCTCAACATTTAGTGCTGGACACCAAATACAGCATTTGGAACTAGCAATTGCTCTCCTAAACAACACTAGAAGGATTTGTTTCATTCAGTTGGAAATTAATTCACCTTTTCCCTCCAACTCCTAGCCTTACCAATTAAAAAGCTATGAAAATGTTACTCAAGCACATTTCTAACTTGTTAACAATTAATAGTATTGGATATAGTGAGAGCAGTGAATAGCATGTTATCCTTGAAGTCAAGAAGACCTTGGTTCATGTCAGTCATGTAACTTCTCAATCCTCTAAGGAACTCTCTAAGGCAACAAATTGCAGAGGAGGTACCATTTGTTGGAAGATACCACTTGCACTGGTAGTAAAGAGTTTTCTCACCTAGGGAGCTCACTGTACCAAAGAAATCTCCATAACAAGTTGATAAAGACTTTTTTGATATATTAGTAAGTTTTGCTGAACTTTTTTTTTCTTTTTTAAAAAAAATCTTTATTATATAAGAAATGATGATCTGAGAGAGGGGAAAACACTGGAGAACACAAGTGATGTAAAAACAAAAGATATCAATAAAAAATTCTTTTAAATGGTTACTTTTTAAAAATAGGTTTATAGGGATACCAGGCTCAAAAAAGGTTGATTCTGGAGTAGGAAGGCACAAGTCTGATATAATTGTCCAGTCTTCAACACATGGGAATCCCAATGCAATATATCTTGCCTCCCCAGAGACAGTTTGTTAGCAAGAGTAATCATTTCATAACTGTTCTTCTAAAAAAAAAAAAAAAAAAAAAAAAAAAAAAAAAAGCTAACAGAAAATGGAATTTTTTTTTAAGTTCCTTCTCTTCTTTATTTTGTATTTGTATTAATGTTCTTTGAGGAATAGGGAGAAGCTAGGATAATTTGATCAATCATCAGAAGAAGCTGAATGGTCTAAGAAAAAGAGACCAAACTCCTTTGCTCAAAATCAGCCACTGATTCCCTACTGTATTACTTATTAAAATGTAAACTTAGCTTTGTATTCAAGATCTTCCACAATCTGGAATCATCCTATATTCTTTTCAAGCTTCCTGGATTTTATACCACAGTTTGACCTAATTGTATTACAATTTACATAACAACTGTATTACATACACTGTGCAGAAATACCCTCACCCCAGCAATATATCTGTTAAATTACCCAAATTGTCCTCAATGAGTCCAAATAAAAGTCATTTCTAGGAGGAAGCCTTCCCTTACCCCCCTTTCTCCTATTTCAGTAATGAGTTTTAACCCCTTAAACCTGCCTGTGGCACTTTGCCCTTATCTTACGTATTTGCAAAATGTACATTCCCTGACAGTTAAGGGCTGAATCTTTTCTTTGCATCTTTACACAGTAAGCCAAGGCATGGGAAGGGAAAACAGTTCCTTGAATAGGAAAAGAAGAATAAGAGAACCTGGATTTAAAACTTGACTGCTACCTTCTTTCTTTAATCTCTGACAAAATCAGTTCTTTTTCTAGGTATTTATAGAATTTTTCATCAGAAGTCCTTCAGAGTAGTTGTGGAAAATTGTACTACTACTGAAAACAGTCATCCCAGAATGTTGCTACTACTTGCATTCAGTACATTTCACTTTGCTTGGGTTCACAGTGGATTTTCCAGGTGTCAGTTTTTTATCTCCCCCTACCCCCAGCTTCTTGCTCATCATTTCCCATAGAACAATGATATTCCATCACAAATATATAATACAGTTTATTGTTGCTTAACTATTTTCAAGGAATGTAGTAAGATGGGGGAAAGATTATTAGATTTTTTTGAGAAGTGTTTGTCAAAATAAAATGTATCTTTTAAAAAATGATGAAGTGGTGTATCTTAGATTTCTCCAGTTCTAAAGTCTACAATTCCAATTTGAACTAATGCTGTAAATGAAGAGAACCTGAACTGTAGTCCTAGAAAGGATGAGACTTGTTTAATCTCAACTCAGGTAGAAGAGAGAGAAATTGAAATCAATGTCAGAGCTTAAGTTACCACAGAGATCAGCTTCTAGATTTAAAAAATTTTGAAATGAAGCTCAGAAGGAAATGACTTGCTAACGGTGACTTTCAAAGCTGGTTTCTTAATACATCAAAAGAGAATGTATTTTTTTTTTCCTGTTTTTCTCTTTGGGTTGATACAGTTAATAAAATCAGATAATAAGTATGAAAATATTTTGAAAATATTACAAAATATGATTACCCAAGTTGAGATTAAGGCAGTGACAAAATGCTTTGGATACATTAGCACATTTAGGCAAAAACTGAACCAAGATCTTGACTCTACTATCTCTAATTTGTTTCAAGACCTTAGGCAAACTACTTCCCTTTTCTGAGTTTCAGAAACTCAACTCTGGGGTTAGAGTAGATAATATCCATGTGACTTTCAAGTCTAATCTTGACCAGGTTAATTTCATCCTCTAACACTTATTAGACTTCTATGAGCCTGTTTCCCTATCTGCAAAATGTAAATAATGTTTCACAGGGTTGTTGGAAGAAATGAGGTAATGTATGTAAAAGTTTTGCAAACTTTAAACCAATAAATGTTGTCATTATTATCATTAAGACTTTTGAACTGCTCTCTTCCTACACAGAAAAGGAATGTTTCACACTCAGCTCAAGTTTATCTGCTTCATATTATGATTACATAGTATTGAGCCCTTGCCTCCCAGGAGACAGATGTATCAGAAAAGCGGAGGGGGGGAAGGGGGCTCACCCTCAACTCAGAATTATTGTTATTATTTATTAATATCAGCACTATTACTGTTTGTCAGTATTAAATTCTTCCCGCAAAGGAGATGGACACAAGAGAAAGGCAGGGGGGACTCACACTCAGCTCGGGTCTCAGCTGTCCATACTGCTCCGAAACCCAGAAGCCTCTCCGGTCCTCCAGAGCGATGAAAGGTTTGTCAGGGTACCGGGCCCTGAACTTCTTTAGAAAGCCACCTTCGAAGTCGGCCAGCACTCCGTCCATGTCCACGAGCACCCGCAGGGGCCTGCCCCACGCCGGGCTGCCAGAAGAGGAGGACCGGACCAGGGCCCGAGAGCTACCGCAGGTGCCCCGGCCCTTAGACCAGCAGAGCGACCACCCCAGCCGAATCATGGCCCCCAAGAGATGCCGGAAGGCCCCAGTTCCGCAGCATAAGCCCCCGGGCCGTCCGGCAGCGCGGGCCCCGGAGCGGAGGCGCGAAGGAGAAGAGTTTCTCCTCCTCCCGGCTTCTCGGGCTTTTCTTCTTCTTCCCTTTTTTCTCTCTTAGCTGCCCCTCCCTTCCTGGGCCCACTCAAGTGCATGATCCCGCTGGGAGCGCCGGAGAGCCGCCGCAGCCGCCGCCGGAGCCGGAGCCGAGGAAAGCCCCCCCGGGCGCTGCAGCCACCGCTCCCCGGAGATCCCGAGCTTCCAGGGCGAGCGTCAGCGGACGAACATCTGGGCAGCTTGAACAGCAGCTGCCGAGGCCAGGAGTCCTCTCGGACCCTGAACCGCTCCCCACGCGGCCCAGACGAGAAGCGGAGGAAAGACCCTTGGACTGGGTGGAGCCGGAGAATCTCGGGGGTTAGGAAGGGATAGGCAGCGGCAGCTGCAGCGGCTGGTGATCGCTAGTTCCCAGAAGCCGGGTAGGGGTCAAGTATCTCCGCAGCCCAGCAACTGGAAACCGCCATAACCCGGCAGTGTTAACCTTGAAGTTCCTGTTCTCTTCGCCAGTGGAAGACTTAAAGTTATATAACCCTCTTAGGAAGGCCGGAGCTAACGGAAAATAAGTCGAGAGGGCGTATTTACCTTTAAGAGTGAGCCGGCCATTCAAGCTTCCTCCTCTTGCCGTCCCTCCCTCCCTCCCTCCCTCCCCCCCCGCCTGTCAAAGTAGAGTCCCTAGATATGGAAAAATTGGGACACTAATTTTACACAGTTTGGAATTATGTCCAAAGAGCTATAAAACTGTTCATACCCAGAAATGTCATTAAACCGTTTCCCAAAGAAAAAAAGGCCTATTTGTACAAAAATATAGTTTTTTGTAGTGGCATGGCAAAATACTGGAAATCGCGGGGATGCCCATCAATTGGGGAAAGGTTGAACAAGTTTCGGCATAGAATTGATAGAATGGTTGTGGTTTTAGAAAGGGTGGTTTCAAAAAAACCTAGGAAGACTTTTATGAACTGATGCAGAGTGAAGTAAGCAGAACGAGGAGAATACTGCACACAATAACAGCAGTATTATAAGGATGATCGGCTGTGGGAGACCGCTATTGCTGAGGCAATTGGGGTTAAGTGACTTGCCCAGGGTCGCACAGTACGCGTTAAGTGTCTGAGATCAGATGTGAACTCAGCTCCTCCTGACTTCAGGGTCTATCCACTTTGCTACCTAGCACCCAGCCACAAGACCGATATTCTTAGCAACATACACACACAAAGAGAGCCTTAGAGCTTAAAAACACCTCCCTTTGCTGTTGCTTCAGAGAGCCCCTTTGACTTGGTCAATTGAGCTTAACTTTCACTTTTAATTATACTTGTGCATTACTATCCTAAGATTTTTGTCAAGAGTGCATGAACTAAAATTCCCTGAGCAAGGGGTGTGGACTCCACAAGCATGTATTGTACCTCTCTGGCCTGGAGGGAAGCTGGGGCAGGGGATGACTATTCCCAAATTCAAGGTACTTTGTGGGTCACATTCATAAAACTATAGTTTATGAGTCTCTGCAGGTGCATTAACTTTTTAATATTAAGCCAGTAGACATAATTGGCTCAAATCAAAGATACTTACTGAAATAACAGCTTAAGATCAAATATGGGAAACTCCCCCATAAACCTGGGGTGTACTTTTCCAGAACTGTACACATGGATACATAAGCATATACAGAATACAATAGAGCACTAAAAGGAAATGAGCATTATGCTGCTTCCCCTAAATGTGTTGTCTACCAGGCAAGTTACTCAGCTGAGCCTGCTACTCTTAACAAATTAATACCAACCAGAGTTGGCTCTCTTCTCAACTCATATCTCACTCTCCACATTTCCTAGCTTTATTTTTTTTCCATGTTTTTTTTTTTTCCTTTTGGTCTGTTTCTTGTTTCATGACTAGTATGGAAATATGTTTTACATGATTATCTATATGTAACCTATATAAAATTATTTACCACCTTAGGAAGGAAAGAAGTGGGAGAGGGAAGGAGAAAATTTGGAAATCATTTTTTTTAAATGAATGTTACAATTTGTCTTTACATGTAATTGGAAAAAATAAAATACAATTTATAAAATTAAATAAAGGGTCCCGAGACTAACCAATGGCTAGCATCTTCTAATTCTATCAAGTTTGAAAGGAGAGATTGCCCCTTTATTTTTTAGTCCAATCTTGGTATTTTCCTCCTAGATCTTTCCCTGTTGCTGACTGTTTCTCCTGCTAATGATTAAACACAGTAATTGAATTGAGTTCAAGCAAGTTGAGACTGTAAAAGGAGCTAAGATTGAAACTTGTGTGGTCAAGAGTTATTGTGTTGTTATAAAAGACTATCGAGGCAGGTTTATATGTTTTTAATTGATTCTGAAGGGAATGTGTAAAAGAACTGTTAATTAAATTAATAAAGCTTTTTCAGTGGCCTGCCACGTGCAGGGTTCTATGTTACAAACTAGAGATACAGAAACAAAAATGAAACACTCCCTGACTTCAAAGAGGTTACATGTTATGGGCCAGAACTCTGAACTTGAAACAAAGGATTCCTACAAGGTACTAAATCAGTGGAATTGACAATAGTTATCTAATTTAGCATGGCTCAGTATGATTGATTTAATCCTACAGGGAGATGTTATGGGCCAGAACTTGAAACAAGGTACTAAGTGGAATTGAGGAGACAATGGTTAAATCTAGTTTAGCAATAATTTAATCCTACAACAAATAATGGTTTCCTAGTGATATAATGATTGGTTTGTACTCAGTGTGGAGCATATAAACTAAACTAGAAGCCTCAGCCAGGAAGATTGAGAGACATTCAGAGAGAAGGCAAAGGACTGGCTGCAGGAGCTTAAGCTCTCAGAACCAAGGGGAGAAATTCAATTCGATCTTTTCTTCCTAGTGGCTGGCCTGGACTCCTGCACTTCCCCCACTGAGACCAAGGCCAGAAAGGCTCACCAGAAAGCTGCCCAGCCCCAGGAGAGAGGTAATAAAGGATTTGAACTTTAACAAGTGGCTGTACTTGTAGTGATTATTGACTGAAACAAAGGCTGCTCCCAGAGACCCCAAGAAAACAGAAACAGAGAACATTACATTTTAGAGAAAACATTACAGTTACACTCTTTAGGGGGGATGTTGCTTGTATACAGATAAGTATAAATACAAGGTAATTGGAAGAGGAAGAAAATACTAGCAATTGGGAATGTTGAAGACTGACTTCTGTGTGACTTTGAATAAATTCCCATGTCTGTTCCTCAGTTTCCTTGTATGAAAAATGAGGTGCTTGAAATAATTCTTATAGTTTGAACATTTTAAGATTCTAAAAACAGGAAATATGTCTGATTATTTACTTTATCATAGGTAGAAAATAGCAAGCATTAAGCTACAATGTAATGAAATATGAATTTGGAAATATAAACTATTTAAGCTAATTATAAAGATAACTATACTGGAGGAAATGCTAAAGTCTTTTAATTGTTGTTTAATTCTTTTTTTGTCAAACTCTCCCTACCCCATTTGGAGTTTTCTTGGCAAAGATACTGGAATACTTTGCCTTTTCCTTCTACAGCCCATTTTACCGATGAGGAACTAAGGCAAACACTTTTAGTTGACTTATCCAGCTAGAAAGTGTCTGAGAGTTCAGATTTGAACTCTGGAAATTGAGCCTTTCAGATTCTATCCACTTGACCAATGAATTGCTTAAATGTGGAAATCCTGGTTCATTGTCTTTTAAAGCACTCTATTACAACCAATTTAGCCTTCATACAGATTGATTACTCTAGATTTTTGTAGCAAGAGTCATAAATTATTAAATGTCTGCTATGTGCCAGGTACTATGCTAAATGCTAGGAATACAAATAAGAAAAAGCCAGTCTTGTCCTTGAAGACCTTAGAGCTTCAAAGAAAAGATAATACACAAACAAAAAGAAGATGAAAAGGGAGGGGAGTTGCCAGAGGGTACCTAAGCTTCGAGACAGCAAGTCTGAGGAAGGAAAACTTAAGTGGTAGCTAGTGGGAAATCAAAAGTTGGCTGGACCAAGATCAATTGTGATGGACTTGGTTGTTTTCAACAATGAGGTGATTCAAGGCAATTCCATTTAAACTTGGGATGGAAAATGCCATCAGCATCCAGAGAGAAAGCTGTGGAGACCAAATGTGGACAGAAGTAGAGTATTTTCACCTTTATTTACTTGCTTGCTTTTTCTTTGTCATGGCTTTTTTTTTGGTCTGATGTTTTCTTGGACAACATGACAAATATGGAAATGTTTAAAAAGATTGTTCATGTTAAACCTATACCAGATTGCTTGCTATCTTGGGGAGAGGGGAAATAAGGGAGGGAGAGAGGAAAAATTTGGAACACAAAATCTTATAAAATGAATGTTGAACCAATTCTAATTGTTCAGTGATGGAGAGAGCCATCTACATTCAGAGAGAGGACTGTGGGAACTGAATATGATTCACAACATAGTATTTTCACTTTTTTATTGTTGCTTGTATTTTATTCTTCTTCTTTTACTAGTTTGATCTGATTTTTCTTGTGCAGCACAATAATTGGATAAATATGTATGCATATATTGGATTTAACATATATTTCTACCATGTTTAACATATATTGGACTACTTGCCATCTAGGAGACGGCATGGGGCAAGGAAGGGAAAATTGGAACACAAGGTTTTGCAAGGGCTAATGTTAAGGAATTGTCCATGTGCATGTTTTGAAAAATAAAAAGCTTTAATTAAAAAAGCAAATGGTAAAAAAAAAAAAAAAAAAAAATGAATGCTGAAAACTATCTGTAATGCCATACTTATTCTTCAAACCAATCAGGCTCATACCTTTCATCATTTTTTATTATCATTTTCCCTTATCTTTCCCTTTGATCAACCCAGTTTTATTGTTACAGAATCTTTGCATTTGGAGGATTATTTATGTTAACTATCCTAATTTCCTACTGAGTTAGGAAACCCTTCTGTGGCACCACCATGTACCACCATCACCCTCCCTAGTCAAATGAAATAAGGATTATTATTCATTTCTGTGTCAATTAAATCTAGAGTTCAAATTTTCTAAAGAGGGGCCAGCTAGATGTAGTGGATAGAGGAGCACTGAAGTCAGAAGGACCTGAGTTCAAATTCCAACTCAGATATTTAACACTTCCTAGCTATGTAACTCTGAACAAATTACTTAACTCCAATTACCTTGCAAAAAACAAAACAAATATTCCAATGAGCCAATGACTTCATTGATGTAAATAATCAATAATACATATGGAAACTCATTTAAGTATGCCCATTCAGTACAAATTTTATACAACTCTTCCTATAAGTTCAACACACTCTCATATACACTCAACATGCTGAGCCTTCTCTGTTTTCCTAACACCTGGAGGATACAGTTGGAAGAGAGCAGTGAGACTGTCCATTAGTTAGCCCTCATTTTTGCCATATGACCAGTTTATCTTTCAATCTTATATACATTTTTATTGGTTTTTGACTTCCTTTGAAGTGCTGCTTTGTATTTGCTTTTTTGGTAATGTACTTCAATATACTGTGTTCATGCCTACCATCAATCAGCAGACATTTATTAAGCATCCACTAAGGTCAGGTACTGAGATACAAATACAAAATTTGACCTTAAAGAGATTATATTCTATTGAGGGTTACAATATGTTTACAAATACAAGCAGGATACAAAATAAATACAAAATCACTGTGTGACACTAACAATTGAGGAAATCAGGAAAGGGCTCCAAGTGGCTGATAGTTGAGCTGAGCCTTTAAGAGAGGTAAGGTTTACAAGAAGTAGGTAAAGTGTGAGTTCTAGGCACTGGGCACAGCTAGTTTGAGCACAAACAAAAAAGCATGGTTTCAGGAGATGGATATTGTGTTGAGGAAACAACAAGTAGGCTAGTTTGGCTAGAATGTCATACATAAAGGGGAGTAATGTCAGTCAGCAAATAAGCATTAAGAGCTGTGGCAGGAAAAGCAAAAAAATAAACAGCATAAATTATGTCAGGGAGAACATATAAATAACTGCGAACATACAAGATATATACAAAGCAGATGGGAAGTAATCTGAAAGAGAAGAAATTAATCACTTAGGAGCTGGGAAAGGTCTTTTGCAGAAAGTAGATTTTGAGCTGAAGCTTAAAGGAAACCAGGGAAACCTAAGAGGAGGAGGAGGTAACAAGGCAAAGCATTCCAAACATGGAGAACAGCCAGTACAAAGGACTAGAAATGGAGAAAGGGTGTATTGTTTGAAGAACAGCAAGTATGCCAGTGAAGCTAAATCAGAAATGGAGAGGGTTAGTTCTTACTAACATGTAATCAGCCTGAAAAGATGGACTGGAGTCAGACTGGGAAGTCAGTCAGTAGTCATTCAACAGCTAGTATTTACACAAACATGGCCCCTGCCCTCAAGGAGCTCACCATCTAGAGATGTATACAACATTCAAGTAATTACAAATGAGCTATAAACTGAATGAATTAGAGATAATCACAGTGAGAAAGATACTAGATTTACTAGGGGTCAGGAAAAGATTCTTTTATTGTTATTATTATTAAACCTTTTATTTTCAAAACATATGCATGGATAACTTTTCAACATTGACCCTTGCAAAACCTTGTGTTCTAATTCCCCCCCACCTCTTCCCCTAGTTGGCAAGTAATCCAATATATGTAAAACATGGTAAAAATATGTTGTATCTAATATATGCATTCATATTTATACAATTATTTTGCTGCACAAGAAAAATCAGATCAAAAAGGAAAAAAATTAAGAAAATGCAAACAACAAAAAAAGTGAAAATGCTATGTTGTGATTCACACTCAGTTCCCACAATCCTCTCTCTGAGTATTGATGGCTCTCTTCATCACAAGATCATTGGAACTGAATTGAATCATTTCATTGTTGAAAAGAGCCATGTCAATCTTGTCATTGCTGTGCACCATGATCTCCTGGTTCTGCTCATTTCACTTAGCATCAGTTCATGTAAGTCTCTCCAGGCCTCTCTGAAATCATCCTGCTGATCATTTCTTACAGAACAATAATATCAGGAAAAGATTCTTGTACAAAATAAGATTTTATCTGGGACTTGGAAGAAAATAGGGAAGCTAGGAAGCAGAAACTAGGAATAGAATTGAAGGCCTTGGAGAAAGACTGTGGAAAAAAAATATGTGGGAGGAATAAGATGGCCAATTTCTCTCAAAGTATGTTAAAGGGCAAAGGGTTTAAGAAAACAGAGAAATGATGGACACATTGGAAGAATAACAAATGAATTTCTGGACATGGTCAACTTGGAATTTATTTTGCTTAAATATATTATGTGTTGTTTCTCCCCCACCCCCCATTTCTTCCTCTCTTAACTGCTCCTTTCTTTTTCAGTATGTGAGAAGTGGAAAACCCAGAGGCTATTGCCATATTACAAAAATAAAGTAAGGAAAGCCTATGCCAGGACTGTAGTAGTGTCACAGGAGAAATGGGAATTTGTATAGTGAGATGTAATAATGACGAGTTTGAAATTTATATAATACTTACTATATGTCAGATATACTTCTCACCTCTCAGATTGGCTAACATGACAAGAAAAGATGATAAATGTTGGAGTAGATGTGAGAAAACTGGGACACTAATGCATTCTTGGTGGAGCTGTAAACTGATTCAACTGTTCTGGAGAGCAATTTAGAACTATGCCCAAAGGGCTATCAAACTGTGCATACCATTTGATTCAGCATTTTCTCTACTGGGTTTATATCCCAAAAAGATCATAAAAGAGGGAAAAGGATCCACATATGCAAAAAAAGTTAGCGGCAGTCCTTTTTGTAATGGCAAGGAATTGGAAATTAAGTGGATGTCCATCAATTGGAGGATGGTGGAATGAGTTATGGTATATTAATGGAATGGAATATTATTATTCTATGAAATGATGAGCAGGCTGATTTCAGAAAAGCCTGAAAAAATTTACATGACCTGATGCTGAGTGAAGTGAGCAGAAAAAGAGAACATTATACACAGTAACAACAAATTATGTGATGATCCACTGTGATGGACTTGACTTTTGAAAGATGAGGTAATTGAAAGCAATTCCAAAAGACTTGGGATAGAAAGTACCATCTGAATCCAGAGAGAAAACTGTGGAGACTGAATTGGATCAGAGCATAGTATTTTCATTTTTTCTTGTTTGCTTTTTTTCTCTTGTGTTTTTTTCCTTTTTGATCTGATTTTTCTTGTGTAGCATGGAAATATGTTTAGAAGAATTGCATGTGCTTAACCTATCGCCTGTTGTCTTGGGAAGTGGGGAGATAAGGGTACTAGGAAGGAAAAAAATATGGAACACCAGTTTTTACAAAGTTTTTGTTTTACAAAACATCAATTTTGAATATTGAAAACAATCTGTGCATGTGTCTGGGAAAAGAAAATACCATTGGTAAATTAATCAGTTTTGTGTCAGGCAGGTGAAGCACATTATAATCATTTCATTTGATTCTCACAACCTTGGGAGGTAGGAGTTATTATGATCCCTATCTCACCGATGAGAAAGCTGAAGATCTAAAAGGTAATTGAAAGTAGAATTAAAGACGTGGCAACAAATCAGATCTGGGGCATGAGAGGAAGAAGGCAAAGATGACACCTAGGTTTTGAGCCTAGAAGTTTAGTGGTGTCCTGGAAATAATAATAGAAATAACACATATCGTGTTTTCAAAGTTTTTCACGTGCTTTGCAAATATCTTACTTTGTCCTCACAAACCCAAGGGAGGTAAAGGCTATGCTTATCCCCATTTTACATATGGGGAAACTAAACCTTTGAGAGGGTGACTTGCCCACGATCATAATCAAGGAAGTGTCTGAGGTTGGATTCGACTCCAGGTCTGGTTCTTTAATGAGTCATCCAGTTGCCTACGAGGAATAGAATTTATACACACACATGCATATAATACTATAAGAGAAAGGTCCTCAATCTCAAATAGGCCATTTCCATGTCAACAAAGTATCTCAGAGTAACAAGCATCAAGACAACTCGGGAAGTGGGAAGAGAACCAAGACCTGGTTTTATTTTCGTGGTTCTGAACCTCCCCTTATGTAAAATGAAGAGATGCTCTATATCTAGGAGCTTCCTATAACAACATTATAGCAGATGGCACAATTTTAAATTTTCTCCAAACTTCTCTTCCTCAGGCGGCAAAATAAGCCATCTGCCTTCCTAAAGTGAACAACTATTTCTATGGCAACAGCAACCGGTCTTCTAGCGTTGTAATCTCGCGATACCTATCTCGACGGAAGTGACGGCAAGCGGGAGTTCCTGAGGGGCTCCCCCCCCCCCCCCCCAACCTCGGTCAATCGCTGCTAGTCTACAGAGCTCCAACCTTTTCCCGCCCGAGGAACTGCTGCCGCCAGGACCTCCCTCTGCCCTCTTTCCCCGTCTCCCCCGTTCCCTTCCTCCCCGGGATGAACATGGCGTCCGCCCTGGAGCAGTTCGTGAACAGCGTCCGGCAGCTCTCCGCTCAAGGTCAGCCTCCAGGCCGCCGATCTCGGCCCGGTCCGGCCCGGCCCACACTCCTTTACTTGGGCCGTCGCTCACTCTCCTCCGCAGGCAGAGGGGCCCTGGGTCAGGGAGGCGCCGTCTCGTTCGAGCCTCATTCATTCCCTAGGCCTAACCCTCCCACCTTCCGTCTGGCTCCCGCGCCAAGCTGCGGCGGAGCCTCCTCCGCCAGGGGCCCAGCTGGTGGCTCTGGAAGCTGGTCTCCCTGCGAAGGCTTCCCCTCCCCCCTTAAGTCCCCCGGCTCCGCCTCCACCTGCCGTTTGTGGAGGGAGGAGAGAAGAGAATGATCTTCCTTTCTTACTCCCGTTTCCGAGCCCAGATCCCATCCCCTCTTGGCACCCAGGCCGGGTCCCCCTCGGAAAAGAGTCGCTTTACTTGACAGTTTGCTGGGCGGTGACTTCCGCCATCGCTTTATCCTGCACAGTGATTGGCGAGGGGGTCCCCCCTTCCCTTTCCATAGATTGGCGGAACACCTGTCAGTCTTACCCACTACCCCTTCGGGAGCTTCAGGGGAAGAAGTCTCTCTATATAGTTTGTGTTGTGGGCTCCTGCTCCTCACGATCACACCTGGACTGTCAGCTTTTCCCTTTGAATACTAAAGGACATGTGCACCAACGGTTTCTCTTGTCTTTACTAGTTTCTGCTTCCCATCCTCTTTTCAGAATCTACAACTGTGTGCACCTTGCTCTCCTCCTAATAAGCCAGCAGATTGGGAAAGCCTTATGGAATTTTTTTTTAGGATACACTGAAGAGAATTCCTGGTAGAATTCTAGAACAATATTATTAAGGGTGGGAGAGCATTTTTTAAGTACTTAAGAAAGAGATGATTATTAAGAGCCAGCCTGAGTTTGTTAAAGAGATGTAGTTTGACAAAAAATACTGGGTTTGGAATCAGCAAGACCTGAGTTCAAATTCCTGATCCTTAATTTTTCCTTAAAATAGTGATAAAATAATAGAGATAATCACCAAAATAGTGATAATAGTCTTGGTAGTCCTTCCTTAAAGTGATTGCCAGACTTAAAATGAGCTATTGTGTGTAAAGCTCTGCAAATTTTGGAGACCTAAGTGTCTAAATTATATATCATATTATATAGCATAATATGTGTTTAATATTATAAGAACAGGTTATAATATAATTTCCTCTTTTAACTGAGTTTAAACTAAAAGCTCAAGAAAATAATTTGGCAAGGTCCCTGACCATATATATCCTTATGGGTTTGATGAACTAAATGACAGAACTGTTTGAATGGGTTCAGAGAGATTGCTAATGATATACCCTAGATTTCTGCCTTTAGCCCAATTTTGTTCAGCTATCTAATCAATTATTTGGATAAAACAACTTAGCTCAAATTTGTTGTTGATACTAGCTCATAGCTACATAGGATGATAGAAGTTGAAACTAAAAAGATCTTGACAACCTGCTTTACTTTCTAAGTTTAGTCACTAAGATTTGTGAACTTATTACATATACCCATAATGAATGGGGCTGAAATGAAGTAGAAAAAAATATAGGGCTTTGGACCTAAATTAAAAAAAAATCAATTGGACACATACAGAATGAGAAAGTAGTGTGAAGAACTAGGACTCTTGATGAAATGTTCTGTGTTAGAAAGAGCTAATGAATAATGCCCATGGTGTGGGACATATCATACTACTATAATACACCATCACTGTATGCTCTATTCAGATCATTAAGACATTATTGTGCCAAATTCCTTGTACCATAATCTAGGATACATATTGATTAGCTAAAATGTGTCGAGAAGAGGGTGATTAGGAAGTTGAGGGGACTTATAAAAAGATAGATTAAAGGAACTAGTGAGATTTAGGCTAAAGAAGATTTAGGGGAATATGATAGTTTTGAGGTAGTGAGTTATCATGTGGAAGGATTAGGCTTTTTCTGCTTGTTTAGAATAAGATACAGAAAGGCATATTTCAGTGAAATCTAAAGAATAATTTCCTATAAATTAAAACTGCTCCAAATCTGAACTAGACTTCAAGTGCAGTGAGTGCCCTGTCATTAGATGTGAACACATGTCAGGAATACTGTAAATTAGATCCATCATTTGGATAGAAATTGGACTAAATATGTCAAAGATTCTTCCAGCATTAAGGTTGTGCTTCTATGAGAGGCAATTTGTTCCTCATTGCTTCATATCCTTAGTTTCATGTTCTAGGTAAAGGCATTCAAGACTAAATGGGGGAATGAGGGTAAAGAGATCATGATTCAATAGTAAAAACACTAGACTCGGAATTCGGAGACTTAGATTTAAGTTCCATGAAAATGGAAGTTTGTTGTCTATATGGTCTTAAATCATTTCATCTCTTTGCTCCTCAGTTTCTCAAACGTAAGGATAATAATCATTTTAGTAATTATCTCATAGCATTGTTTGGAGAGTCAAATGAAATAACAGCAAAGTTCATATATGTAAATTGTTCTGTATGTTCAGCTGCTAATACATATTCGAATGTTGAGCAAGTAACTTAATTAATCTGTACTTTATAGGATTTGGAGCTGAAAGGGATCATATTTATCATCTCTTCCAACTTTCATTTTGCAGATGGGTAAACTGAGGTTTAGAGAGATTAACTGATTTGTTCAAATTAGTAAGTAATAGTTCATTGCAAAATAAATGATGTTCTGATTTGTCACTAAGATTTGTGAACTATTATGTTCGTGCACATGTGTGCTTTTTTCTTTATTTGTAACCCAAAGACCTACAATTAAGACCTACAAGTGTCTGACAACATAGGAGCCCTTATTATGCTTTTTGATTGGTTGTTTGATTTGTTGTCCTCTCTTAACTGATGCTATATGGCATCAATTCTTGAATAAGTGATTTGCTCAAGGAAAAGAAACTCTTTATGAGATCCCATGTTTTTACTTCCCTAATGTTGTTTTCCATTTTTGACACAACTGTTGAATACATTGCTATCCTTTCCCTTTTTGTGATTTGTGTCTGTTATATTGAAAGAAGTAGTGATAAGGTAAATTTCCTTAACTCTGATCATTGCTGCTAATCATAATATTATGAGGAAAAAATATTATGAGGAAAAAGCAAAAGTTAAAACTTGAAATACTTAGTCATATTTTATATTCCGAGTTGATCATCAGAAACTTATTTATCTTAAAACTCTTAAATGGTATTATTTCTTTAACCTCCCAAATGTCAGGATTTCTGATAGATGTGAAGAAGCATATTATATCAGACTTATTTGTTTAATTATAGTTAGTTATTTTGATCAAATTTGGACCTATTCATCATGTTTATTAGTTATTAGCAATTAAATGAGGGAAATGGAATGTCTCATTTTTTGCTTATTAGTAGAAAGTTTATATCTTTTGCTATCTATAGATACTTTTACCAATGGATATATTTTCCAATTTTAGTTTTTCTTCTTAGTCCAGAATTGACTGATTCTCTGTCACCAATTATGGAGTATATCTTATTATACATCTCAGTCCTGCTTTATCTTCTTAATTGTCCTAAATATAATTTTCTTGTTTAGCTATTCTTTGATATTTTTTGGTTTGAAACATTTTTTACCTAAAAGTAGAGTATAGGAAAAAAAAGTTGAGATGTTATAAATTAGAAGAAATGATCTTGTTGATTTTTATACATAAGGACCTTTGATAAATAAAGAAAGGGAATTATGTTTTTCAGTTGAACTTGTGGTTCTATTATGTAAGGATATGTAATTGATATTAAGAATATGGAGCTTGCTTATTCTTATGTTGCATCTTATTCCAGATAAATTTATTCCACATAATTTATTCCAGATAGAATCTTCAATTTGGGTTTTAATTGCCACTTAAATCATTGTTATTCAGTTACATTGAATATTGTTATTCAATAACTTTAATAAAAAAAAGTCTATAAAATGATAAATGGACAAATGAACTATGAAATTAAAACAATCATTGTTGATATTTCCAAGTTTCAACTGTAAATAGTCATAATAATTGTGAAAGTTGACAGAATTAAAATAGCAACCCTGACCTTTAGTGATTTCCTGAACTGTTTGAGAATGAGGACAGTTATATAATTATTTGTTGATTTGTTTATTTAGTTAGTTAATTACATAGGTAATATTGTACTTTTTCTAATTATATATAAAGATAAATTTTAACATTCATTTAAAAATTTTTTTCAAGTTCCAAATTTTCTCCTATCTCTTCTTTAAGATAGTAAGCAACTTGATATCAGTATTTTATATTTATATGCACATATATGTATTATATATATACACACATGTGTTTGTGCACAATCATGTAAAATATATTTCCATATTGGTCATGTTGTGAAAGGAGAAACAGATCAAAAGAAAAAACCATGGGGAAAAAAGTAAGGTGAAAACAGTATGTTTTGCTCTCCATTCAGACTATATTGTTTTCTTTCTCTGGATGTGGATGGCATTTTTCATCTGAGTCCTTTGGAAATATGATGGATCATTGTATTGCTGAGAATAATTTAAGTTATTTATAGTGATCATCACACAATGTTGCTATTACTGTATACAATGTTCTGGTTCTGTTTATTTCAGTTTATATTAGTTCATGAAAGTTTTTCTAAAATTTGCCTATTTATCATTTCTTATAGCACAATAATATTGCATTGCATTCATATACCATAACTTGTATACCCATTCCCCCATTGATGGGCATCCCTTTCATTTACATTTTTTTGCCACTATAAAAAGAAATGCTATAAATATTTTTTATACAAATAGATCCTTCTCCCTTAAAAAAAAAAAAATCTCCTTGGGATATAAACTTAGTAAAAGGATTGCTAGTTGAAGGTATATATAGTTTGCCCTTGGGAACAGTTTGATGCACAAATTTACTAACATTTCCATTCCAAATGTTCCTATGGACTTTTGCCTGACCTGTGATAAAGCCTTCTGAGCTCATATTGTTCTGCTCACCCACAGTTGGACACACTATATCTTGACTCCAACATAGCAATGTCATTTTGGTCCCCTTTGGGAATGGACAACCTCTACCTTTAGTGTCTCAATTTTCTCATATCCCCTTCAACATTTATTATTTTCCTTTTCTGTCATACCAGCCAATCTGATAGGTGTGAGGTGTACTACTGATAGGTGTGAGGTGAGTTGCTTTAATTTGCATTTGTCTGATGAGTAATAATTTAGAATATTTTCATCTGAAAACTGCCTATTCATATCCTTTGACCATCCAGTTGGGGAATGACTTATATTTCTTATAAATTTGACTCAGATTATAAATTTGGATCTCTATAAGATCTTTATCAGAGATACTTGCTGTAAAAATTGTTTCTTTGTGCTTTCCCTCTAATCTTGGTTGCATTGGTTTTGTTTATTAAAAAAAAACCTTTTTAATTTAATATAATCAAATTTTCTATTTTAAATCTTGTAATGTTCTGTTTTCCTTATGTAGTCTTATTTAGTCCTTTTATAAAGAATACTTATATTAGCCTCAAAGATCACAACTTAATATTTATAAACTCTTAAGTTTATTCTTTATTTTTTCCATATTTTTATGATATTTTCTTTATCCCTTCATGTCAGTTTACTGTGCCATAAGTGAATGAAACCATTATTCGATGTTTTCTAGGGCAAATGACTCAACTTTGTGAATTGATAAACAAAAGTGGAGAACTTCTAGCAAAAAATTTATCTCATCTTGATACAGTGCTTGGTGCTTTGGATGTACAAGAGCATTCCTTGGGTGTCCTTGCAGTTCTGTAAGTGCTGTTTTATTATGATGGATATAAACTTACCTTAACCCTTAAATTAACTTAAAAATTTTATGAACCAGACTTTTTTGGATTTTTTTTTTTATGTAAGGAAGAAAATTATTTAAAGAAAATTCAAATTTTCTGTAAAACTGGAGCTATCATTACTATGATTACAATAGTAACATAGTAATGTTAGAATTTCTCAACATTATTGAATCTGATGTGGACAGTGGAGTTTTTAGTGGTATTTTAGCATTATAACAAGTAATGATATTTGAAATAACACATAAATAAATGGGAAAATATTGATTAGCACAAAATAAATTAACATAAGATGACAACAAACAATGAAGAAATTCTGTCAGTTAAGAGAAGCCCAAGAAGCAAACTTGAAAGAAGTGAGTAATCTTGGAACAAATCCTGAGTCAGAGGAAAGAATAATCTTTGGAGTTGGAGAAAAAAAATTTATTTGGCTGTAAGATATATAAAAATAGCTATAGAAAATGAAGAAGGGAAACAATGAAATTAGAATTGAAATAGAAGCTCTTGAAGGAAGAATTCATAGGCGAATAGAAAGTGGAAAGTCTTTTTCAAGTAGTAGATGCCCTGAAAAAACAAATGGAAGAGTTAGAACTCAAGGATTCCATGAAACTATTAGAAATAGAAAAAAAAAAAAGGTTAAAATAGGGTTAAATAGAAAAAAATATAAGGTACCTTCTGTCAAAAATAACTGACCTGGGAAACTGATTGAGAAAAAATAATTTGAATCATTGGATTTTCTGAAAATCATAAACAAACAAAATACTTGGATGCTGTAATTCAGAAATCATTTTTAAAAAACTATCCAGAGTCATCAGAAGCAGAGGTCAAAGTCAAAATAGAATCCACTGATCATCTGAAAAAAGTCTCAAACTGACCTAGGAATCTTATACCCTATATCCAGTTTTCAAATCAGAGAAAAAAAATATTGAAAACAGCCAGAAAGAGGTTCATATCAAGATGGCACAATAATGATGGATGAAGCATGTATTAAGTACACATGATATGTTAAGGACAAGGATTGCAAATAGACAAATACAATAGTTCTTGCTCTCAAAGGACTCATGTTCTAAATAAAGGACACTACATAAATAGAAGTTTTCAACTGCAAAAGTTCCTTGATTCTAAGTTTGTAGTAGCAAAGTCAGATGATAATGCCTCTTTTTTGTCATTTCTACTGCTAAAAATATATCAGTTGTTGAACTGACTGTGCCTAAGACATTGGAAATAAGAATTCTCTTTTCTGATTTCTTTAAAAAGATGTGATTGTAGCACCTGCAGAACCTGGTGCCAAATTGCCTTTCTAGTAAGTTAGTAAACATTAATTACCTATCCTTCCGATCTTTGTGCTAACCACTGAGATAAAAACAAGAAAAAGAAATTGTTCCTGCCCTCAAGGAGCTTACAATCTAACGGGAGAGGACTTTCTACAAAAGGAAACTTTAGAGTCAAGGAGGAGAAGGTACCCTAGCTAGCTTTAGAGGTATGATGGAAAAGTTTAAAGGAATAGAACCTAATGGGAAATGAAGAGATGGCTGACTTGGATACCCTTCTCAAACGGAGGTTTTGGGAAGAGCTTGGCACTCTACTCTCCAGTTAGGGGAGGAGAAGATAGTTTTGAGTACCAAAGCTGGTTTCGCAGAATAATGAAGTTTCTCATGATGAATTCTTAGGGGCTAGGTAGAGAAGTCCAAAGGAGTGCAGGTGAGTGAGAAATAAAAAGACAGCTTTAATTTATGGCCTTAGATCACATCCAGACCAAGAAGCAAAAGAGATTTTTTTGTTAGGTTGATGGCAGAGGGCTTTGTACAACAAACTATTTTACATGAGAGAAAATCTTGGAGTTTAACATTCCAAAAGACAGAAGGACAACAACCAAGAATAACAACCTGAAAAACTAAGTATAATCTTAGAGGAGAGAAAATGGACTTAAATATTTTTTTAAATAAATTTCATTAAATATTTCCCAATTACATATAAAAATTTTAACATCAGTTTTTTAAAAATTTTGAATTCCATTCATTCCCTTCTTCTTTTCCTGCCTCCCCCCTTTTTGAGAAGGCTAGCAATTTGATATCAGCAATATGTGCAAAGTCTTGTAGAACATTTCCATATTAGCCATATTGTAAAAGAAAACAAAACAAAAAAAAAGAAAAAAGTTTTCAGTAGCATTTTTTTTTCCAAATACACGATAAGGTAGTTTTCAACATTCATTTTTGTAAGACTTTGGGTTCCAAATTTTCCTCACTTACCTCTTCAACACAGTAAGCACTCTGATATAGATTAAATATGTGTAGTCGTTTTAAATATATTTTCATATTTGTCAAATTGTGGAAGAAAAATCAAAAGACCAAAAGGAAAAAAATGAAAAAGAAAGAAAAAAGTTTTTTTTTTTTTTTTAAGTATATTTCAGTCTGCCCTCAAAGTTCATTATTTCTCTGGAGGTAGGTTGCACCTTTTATCATGAATCCTTTGGAATTGTCTCAGCTCCTGTTGATCAGAGTAGCTGATTCTTTTTCACTAGATCATCCTTACAATATTGCTGTTGCTGTATACAATGTTTTCCTAATTCTGCTCACTTCCCTTTGCATCAATTCATATAAATTTTCTCAGGTTTTCTGAAAACGTCCTGTTCATCATTTCTTATAACACAATAGTGTTCTATTTTATCATAGGGATATACCACTGCTTGTTCATCCTTCCTCAATTCCTGAGCCTCCCCTTGATTTCCATTTTTCTGACACACAAAAATAGTTGCTCTAAATATTTGTGTACAGATAGGTCTTTTCTCTAGTAGTAATATTTTTGGGTCAAAGGATATGCATAGTTTTGTAGCCCTTTGGGCTTAGTACCAAACTGTTCTTCAGAATGTTGACTTTTTCACAGCTCCTCCATAGTTCATTTGTATCCCAATTTTTCCACATCCCTTCCAGTGGCATATTTCCATTAAAGATGAGAGAGGTGAGTAAAAACATATGTATATAGGCTATAGGTGTCATTACACCTCAAAATACATTATTGTATTTTAGAGAGGGGGATAAAGGAGGAAAGTATTTTAGTACAGAAACTAAGAGAAAGGAAAAGACTTATTGTTTCACATAAAGGGGTAGATGAAAAGAATATATATAAGCACTGAAGGAAGTATAGATGGATTGTTTATCTCTTTAAACTCACTCTTTTGTTTTAAATTTTTTTTTAATTTTTTAAAAAGCTTTTTATTTACAAAAATACACATGGGTAATTTTTCAACATTGACCTTGCAAAACTTCTGTTCCAAATTTTCCTCTTCTTCCCTGAACCTCCTCTCCCTAGATGGCAGATAGTCTAATACATGTTAAATATGTTAAAATATATGTTAAATCCTGCATAAGAAAAATCGGATCAAGAAGGAAAAAAAACTGAGAAAACAAAATACAAGCAAACAACAATAGAAAGAGTGAAAATGCTATGTTGTAGCCCACACTCAGTTCCCACAGTCCAGTTCCCACAGTCCTCTCTCTAAGTGTAGATGGCTCTTTTCATTACTGAACAATTGAAACTGGTTTGAATCATCTCATTTTTTTTTTTTTTTTGAGATTTTAATAACTTTTTATTGACAGAACCCATGCCAGGGTAATTTTTTACGGCATTATCCCTTGCACTCATTTCTGTTCGATTTTTCCCCTCCCTTCCTCTACCCCCTCCCCCAGATGGCTTGCCAGTATATCCTAGATACAATATATGTGTGCAGAACTGAACAGTTTTCTTGTTGCACAGGGAGAATTGGATTCAGAAGGTATAAATAACCCGGGAAGAAAAACAAAAATGCAAGCAGTTTATATTCATTTCCCGGTGTTCTTTTTTTGGGTGTAGCTGCTTCTATCCATCCTTGTTCAATTGAAACTGAATTAGCTCTCTTTATCGAAGAGATCCACTTCCATCAGAATACATCCTCAAACAGTATCGTTGTTGAAGTATATAATGATCTCCTGGTTCTGCTCATTTCACTTAGCATCAGTTCATGTAAGTCTCGCCAGTCCTCTCTGTATTCATCCTGCTGGTCATTTCTTACAGAACAATAATATTCCATAACGTGTATATACCACAATTTACTCAACCATTCTCCAATTGATGGGCATCCATTCATTTTCCAGCTTCTAGCCACTACAAACAGGACTGCCACAAACATTTTGGCACATACAGGTCCCTTTCCCTTCTTTAGTATCTCTTTGGGGTATAAGCCCAGTAGAAACACTGCTGGATCAAAGGGTATGCACAATTTGATAACTCTTTGAGCATAGTTCCAAATTTCTCTCCAGAATGGCTGGATGTGTTCATAATTCTACCAACAATGTATCAGTGTCCCTGTTTTCCCACATCCCCTCCAACATTCCACATTATCTTTCCCTGTCACTCTAGCCAATCTGACAGGTGTGTAGTGGTATTTCAAAGTTGTCTTAATTTGCATTTCTCTGATTAATAATGATTTGGAGCATTATTTTCATATGTCTATAAATAGTTTCAATTTCTTCATCTGAGAATTGTCTGTTCATATCCTTTGACCATTTATCAACTGGAGAATGATTTGATTTCTTATAAATTAGAGTCAATTCTCTATATAAATGAGACCTTTATCAGAACCTTTGACTGTAAAAATGTTTTCCCAGTTTATTGTTTCCCTTCTAATCTTGTCTGCATTTGTTTTGTTTGTACAAAAACTTTTCAATTTGATATAATCAAAATTTTCTATTTTGTGGTCAGTAGTGATCTCTAGTTCTTCTTTGGTCATAAATTCCTCCCTCTTCCACAGGTCTGAGAGGTAAACTATCCTATGCTCTTCCAATTTATTTGTAATCTCATTCTTTATGCCTAGGTCATGAACCCATTTTGACCATATCTTGGTGTATGGTGTTAAGTGTGGGTCAATGCCTAGTTTCTGCCATACTAATTTCCAGTTTTCCCAGCAATTTTTGTCAAATAATGCGTTCTTATCCCAAAAACTGGGGTCTTTGGGTTTGTCAAACATTATATTATTAAAGTTATTGGCTGTTTTGTCCTTTGAACCTAACCTATTCCATGGATCAACTAGTCTATTTCTTAGCCAATACCAAATGGTTTTAGTAACTGCTGCTTTATAATATAATTTTAGATCTGGTACAGCTAGGCCACCTTCATTTGATTTTTTTTTTTCATTAATTTCCTTGAAATTCTTAACCTTTTGTTTTTCCATATGAACTTTGTTGTTATTTTTTCTAGTTCATCGAAGTAGTTTTTTGGGAGTCTGATTAGTATCGCGCTAAATAAATAGATTAATCTAGGTAGTATTGTCATCTTTATTATATTTGCTCGCCCAATCCAAGAGCATTTAATATTTTTCCAGTTGGTTAGATCAGACTTAATTTGCTTGGAAAGTGTTTTGTAGTTTTGCTCATAAAGTTTCTGATTTTCCCTTGGCAGATGTATTTCTAAATATTTTATACAATTTGTAACTCTAACTGTTGGATTTTGTTAGTGACATATAAGAATGCTGATGACTTATGTGGGTTTATTTTGTATCCTGCAACTTTGCTGAAGGTGTGGATGAATCATCTCATTGTTGAAGAGAGCCACGTCCATCAGAATCGATCATCATATAGTCTTCTTGTAGCCGAGTATAATGATCTCCTGGTTCTGCTCATTTCACTTAGCATCAGTTCATGTAAGTCTCTCCAGCCTCTCCGAAATCATCCTGCTGGTCATTTCTTACAAAACAATAATATTCCATAACATTCATATACCATAATTTATTCAGCCATTCTCTAATTGATGGGCATCCATTAAGTATCCAGTTTCTTGCCACTACAAAAAAGGCTGCCACAAACATTTTTGCACATGTGGGTCCCTTTTCCTCCTTTAAGATCTCTTTGGGATATAATCTCATCAGAAACACTGCTAGATGAAAGGTATGCACATTTTGATAACTTTTGACTAAAGTTCCAGATTGTTCTCTAGAATGGCTGGATCAGTTCACCAACAATGTATTAATGTCCCAGTTTTCCCACATCCCCTCCAACATTTGTCATTATCTTTCCCTGTCACTCTAGCCAATCTGAGAGAGATGTATAGTGGTACCTCAGAATTGTCTTACTTTGCATTTCTCTGATCAATAGTGATTTGGAGTCATATGATTAGAAATAGTTTCACTTTCTTCTGAAAATTGTCTCTTCATATCTTTTGACCATTTATCAATTGGAGCATGGCTTGAATTCTTATAAATTTGAGTTAATTCACTATCTACTTTAGAAATAAGGCCTTTATCAGAACCTTTGAATGTAAAAATGTTTTCCCATTTTATTGCTTCCCTTCTAATCTTGTCTGCATTAGTTTTATTTGTACAAAAACTTTTTAACTTAATATAATCAAAATTATCTATTTTATGATCAATAATGATCCCTAGTTCTTCTTTGGTCACAAATTCCTACCTCCTCCACAGGTCTGAAGAGATAAACTATCCTTTATTCTTCTAATTTGTTTAACTCATTCTTTATGTCTAGATCATGAACCCATTTTGACCTTATCTTAGTATACAGTGTTATTTGTGTGTCAATGCCTAGTTTCTTCCATATTAATTTCCAGTTTTCCCAGCAGTTTTTGTCAAATAGTGAATTCTTATCCCAAAAAGCTGTGATCTTTAGGTTTGTCAAATACTAGATCACTATAGTCATTGACTATTTTGTCCCATGAACTTAACCTATTCTACGAATTGACTACTCTGTTTCTTAGCCAGTACCAAATGGTTTTGATGACTGCTGCTTTAGTTTTAGGTCTGGCACATCTAGGCCACCTTCATTTGCTTTTTTTTTTTCCATTAATTCCCTTGAAATTCTTCACCTTTTGTTTAACCTCACTTTTAACAGTTTCAGGGCCAGAAAAAAGTTGCCCACATATAATATAGCATAGCGTATCGAAAATTTTCACAGTATTTAATAGCTACTGCTTAAATAAGGCAACACAGGATACAGACAGACTGCTGTGTATGTGTGTGTTGACAATTCAGATAACACAGTGTTTTATTTGTGTTTGTGTATATATGCACATATATGCACATTTTGTGTATGTATGTTACTTATAACAGAGAAAGATGCTTAAATTATTACAAAGGAAAAATATGTCCTTGTTAGTCCTTTATTATAGAAAAAAGAAAGCAGTGCTGTTTTTAGTTTACATATTTTTTTTTTTTGATGAGGCAATTGGGGTTAAGTGACTCGCCCAGGGTCACACAGTTAGGAAGTATCAAGTATCTGAGACAAAAAGTCAGGTCCTCCTGACTTCAGAGCTGGTGCTCTATACACTGCACTAGCTGTTCCCTTAGTCTGTATATTAAAGAAGCATCTTGAAGAAAGAACAAGAAAAATAGCAAATACTGTTGAAAATAAATTTAAAGTTAGAAATACATTAAACTAAAATGATAAAATCTGACTACAAATAAGAGAATCATTAAAAAAAAATTTAATGACCACATCTAGCCATATGCTCAAAAAGTTATCAAACTGTGTATACCCTTTGATCCAGCAGTGTTTCTACTGGGCTTATATATCCCAAAGAGATCTTAAAGCAGGGAAAGGAACCTGTATGTGCAAAAATGTTTGTGACAGCCCTCTTTGTAGTGACTAGAAACTGGAAATTGAATGGATGCCCATCAATTGGAGAATGGCTGAATAAATTGTGGTGTATGAATATTATGGAATATTATTGTTCTGTAAGAAATGACCAGCAGGATGATTTCAGAAAGGCCTGGAGAGACTTACATGAACTGATGCTGAGTGAAATGAGCAGGACCAAGAGATGATTATATACTTCAACAACAATACTATATGATGATCAATTCTAATGGACCTGGCTCTCTTCAACAATAAGATAAACCAAATCAGTTCCATTTGTTTAATAATGAGTAGAACTAACTATATCCAGCAAAAGAACTCTGGGAAATGAGTGTAAACCACTACATAACATTTCCAATCCCTCTGTTTTTGTCCACTTGCATTTTTGATTTCCTTCTCAGGTTAATTTTACCTTATTTCTAAGTCCGATTTTTTTGGTGCAGCAAAATAACTATATGGATATGTATACATATATTGTATTTAACATATACTTTAACATATTTAACAAGTATTGGTCTACCTGCCATCTGGGGGAGGGGGTGAAGGGAAGGAGGGGAAAAGTTGGAACAGAAGGCTTTGCAAGGTCATTGCTGAAAAATTACCCATGCCTATGTTTTGTAAATAAAAAGCTATAATAATAATAAAAAAGATTTATTATGAGAGCAATAAAAAAAATTTTTTTTAATAACCACACTTATATCTTAAGAAGCCTCCTATTACTTTGCAGAAGTTGGGATCCATGAGTATGAAATACTGTATAGAATCCCTGGCTCTATTGCCACTGTGCCACCTACCAGCACTCTAGAAATAATTATATCAAAGATTACTAACACTAAAATTTATGGGATTTGGTTTTTTTAAAAAGTAGAAATTTTATTTCTGAATACTTAGGTGAACAAAATTTTAAAAGGGATATTCAGTCAATTGAATGTACAATTAGGGAGCCTAGAAAGTAAATTAGCAATCCTATGTTATGCCACGAGTTATTTCTTAGGCATAGGATTGGGAACTCAGATTTCATTGACATAGAGAAATTAGATGGTATAGTGGATAAGTCTTGGACTTGAGTCAGGAAGGCATGAATTTGAATCCTGTCTCCTCTACCTGAGTCTTCTCTGAGTGACTAAGAAAATGACTTAAATTTTCTCAGTCTCATTTTCTTCATCCATAAAATGAGGATGATAATAATATATACTTCATAGAGTTGTTATGAGATAAAATCATATCAAATGAGTTAAAATATGTGATGTCCTTTGTGAATCTTAAAAAGCTATGTGAATACTAGTTCTCTTCATTATCATTTTTCTGGGCTTCACTTTCTTTATCTGTAAAATGAATTCTTAGATCCTTCCAACTTTAAATTTGTGATCCTAAAACAAGTTCAAAAGAAGAAATTTAGAAAGTTAGAAGAAAAATAGAGAAATCTAAGAATACAAAGACTATGTAACTAATATATAAAAGCTATTTTTTTTGATAAGCTATTGGCTAAGCTGATCAAGAAAAATAAAGGAAAATCAAAGGAAAATGGGCAAATAAAGTAAATAGATGTGTCAGAAACTACTCTACACAACCACACAGAAGTTGAGAGTATGGAATAGTAGATAAAAGCTAGCCTTGGAGTAAAAAACACCTGGATTCAAGTCCCTCCTCTGACTTTATGTTGACAGAATAAGCTTTCTGTACCAGAGAAATAGTGGAAATAGTCAAACGTCACCATATGTGATTACAGGCCTCTAAAGACTTAAGAAACCAAAGGAAGCAAATGAATATCTACAAATTGCCAAATACCTAAACAAGAAAAAGATCTTAACTCATTCTCAGAAAAAAATCAGGCCTGCAAGCCAGAAAGTAGAAAATCAGTGAAGAAACTACTTGAAATGACTAATAGCTTCAATAAAGTTAATGAAAACAAAATAAATCTACCAGAAGCATCATTAGTATTTCTCTAAAGGACTAAAAAAAAAACGGAGAAGAAACTATGGTAAAATGAGAAATTTCCCTCAACCTGTCTGGTAAAAACCATAAAATATCTGGAAGCTAATTTATCAAGATAGATTTGGCCAAATTTTTCACCAAATTAAAAATTTGTATTTGCAAAGATTGAATTATGCAAATTATCAATATTGGAGAGGCTATGTATGGAAGACTAGTTAGAACACTAATCTCTGAATCAATGAATTAATCCAACTGTTCTAAATATACCCTAGAATTAACAGTTGTCTTCTAAAGTTATAGAGATAGGAGCAATCAATCAACAAGTACGTGAGTGCCTATCCTGTGCTAGGCATTATATTTTTAAGCACTAGAATTACAAATACAAAAAATGAAATAACCTCTACTCCCAAGGAAATTGCATTTTAAGACTCAGTATAGTGATAGAGATTTCATTGGTATGAGGAGCTCCCCGGTCAGCATGTATCTATTCTTTATAGTCTTAGTTGTCTTAAGTATCAGGCATGCTTAAGAGTAATTTGCTGAGTTAAAAACAGAACTTGGACCCAGGTGTTCCATGATTTGATGCTAATCTGTAACTTTCAAGAGTCAGTATGTATAAACAGATATTTATAACAGCACACTTTATGGAAAAAGTGAGTGCTCTTTGATGAATAGCTAAGAAAAAACCTGCTTTGTATAAATGTTATAATAGTTCAAACCTGGCCCAAGCTGGGATGTTACTTTAGATTTAAGATTGGGATTAACAAGTATATATTAAGTACCTGCTATGTAGCAAATACTGTGCGGAGTGCTGGGGATACAAACAAAGGAAGGCAAAAACAACCTTAATGGGGGAGATAACATACAAACAAGATATATTTCGGATACATTAGAAATAATCTCAGAGGGAAAACATTAACTTTCAGAGAGATTAGGGGAAACTTCTTACAGAAGGTAATAGGATTTTAGTTGATACTTTGAAGGAATCCAGAAGTTAGAAAAGAAGAGATAGAGGACTCTGAACATGAGGGATAGCCATTGAAATGCCTAGAATTAAGAGATGTGGGGTCTTATGCAAGTAATAGCAAAGAGGCTAGTGTCACTAAATCATAGAATATGTGAAAAGAGGTATTGGAGATACAAGAGTAAGGGTTGGGGTAGAGATAGGGGGAATGGAAAAGTAGGAAGGATCCAGGTTATCAGGGACATTAAAAGGAGATTTAAAGGATGGGAACTAGCAGTGATAAATGGATCAAGTGAGTATTTTTTATTGTGTGTGACATTTTTTTGGTTTCATTTTTGTTTTCCTTGGTTGTTTTTTTAAATAGCAAGAAAGCACCCAGTAGACAGAAAGAAATTAAAGATTAGTGAGAGATAGGGGTGAGGTGAGGTGGATAAAGGGGCATTCTGCCAAAGAAGACCAGATAAAGAGGATCATGTGTGCTTATAGAAGAGTTTCTGGGCAGGGGTGGCCTTTTCATGTGAGATGGGAAGCATACCAGGGGAAGGATATACTAAGCCAATTAAATCTTGAGAACAAAGCTTTTGAGAAAAAATTACTATAATCTTCATGAGGGGAGAACCTTAAAATATTGTTCCCACCATAAATGTAATGAAATATTGAGTAAGAATGTGAAAAATTCAGAAAAGCTTTGGAATATTTTTATAAACTGATAAGAGTAATAAAATAAGCAGAGCTACATGAGTACATGGCAGTATACACAATGAACTATGGTGATATACATGAAAAGGTTAACTAATGGAAGCCAGACCCTTACTCAGTGAAAGCCATTGAATATACAGAGGAACTGATAAGAGAATACCTCTTTCCTTTCAGCAAAGAGACAACAGATTTATGAGGCATGATATATTATCACACAGTATCAGATGTGATAATTGTTTCTGATACTTTTGCTTAATTGTTTTTCTTTTGTCATAAAGAAGGGTTCAATCTTGAGGAAAGGGTTTTTTAGAAAAGACTGAGATAAAGACAAAAGACATCAATAAGACATTTTTAAAAGGTGAGTTTAAGGTACCTTTCAAGGAAAGAGTAGAAGATTTTGCTATTTATACCTGTAAATTATTTTTCCTTGGTATCTGCTTGTCTTTCTTTCAAAAAATGAAAATAAATGAATCTTTGTTTCTTTATTTTAGGTTTGTGAAGTTTTCTATGCCCAGTGTACCTGACTTCGAAACATTATTCTCACAGGTTCAGCTTTTTATCAGCACTTGTAATGGGGAACATATTAGATATGCAACAGACACTTGTAAGTTATATATTAATTTATTTTTTCTGTTGAATTTGTTTTATGTTTACTGTAATTACTTGAAAAATTTTTTAATTGTTTTATCTAGTTGCTGGTCTTTGCCATCAGTTAACAAATGCTCTCGTGGAAAGAAAACAGGTGAGAAATTTTTTTTAGGCATTTTATTTATTTAGTCATAAATCCAAGATATAGTAATATTGTTTGTCTAACTTAACTTGTTTAGATTGAAATTTAAAGCTAATAATATTAATACTTTGTACATAGTACATCCCGAGCAGCTCAAAGTACTTTTCCCATGTCATTTAATTTCACTACTTTTGTAGACCAAATTAGTCAGCAGTGCTTGAAGTTTAAGGCAGTAGTCTTGGGACTTAATATAATACTTATTTTATTGTTTCTCTATCTGTTTGAATTTTAAATAGTTTTCAGTATGTTGGTCTGACAGAGACTGAAAATTCAAAATATGCATTAGATTCTATTAAGAATATTGTAGTTTGAAAGAAAGGCTCATAATACCCATCAGTCTCTTGACATGTGAATTCTTCAGTATATTTGAAATATGATTATAAAATGATGCTACCCAGAAAAATCAGTGAATGTCCTTCCGTTAGTCATACCTCACAGTATAAGGGCCTATATTTAATATTTTTTGTTTCAGTGTTAAATTCATGTATGAGATAATGTTCTTGGGAGGAAAGTTTATACTGTTCTAATTGGCTTTCCCAAAGAACAAGCGTCAGCACTTTTAATAATAATTTAAAGTTTCTCAACTTACTTCATCTAGCTTATGCATCCAAAAGTATCAAAAGTGGTAATATCCATAATTTGTAATTATAATGTCAGATTTCATCTATATACTTCCTTAACTGGTCAAATCACAACCTTTCCACACTGACATCTTAATGTGATTCTTATTATCCCATAAGTCACCCAAAGAGAATCAGCACAGCATGCTGAAAGCCTTTTTCTTGTTCTTTTAATATCTTGAAGATATTAAAAAAAAACTGACTCTTTGTTGTCTCTTATATTTGGTATATGACCAGCTCACTTTATTTTGTTAGATCGATTCTGGATAGTCTTTCATGACATTTCCTATAATGTAAGAGGTTGGTGACATGCCAGAACTTCTTTATATTTATATATACAGAATTTCTGCATTTTGTCTTTAAAGTTAATTAAAATTTTATTTAAAAATTGAAGAAATCTTGATGATTTGAGAAACTGACTTCCATAGTAAATAGTCTTCTGGTTTTTAGAGTCAGTGCTCAAATTGTATGTCTTATAAGAAATTCTTTCAAGCAATTAAAGGCCAATTTTTCCTATTATATGAAAACAACAGTTTCCTGAAAGGATATGGAAACCTCAGATTATTGTTTAAAAGGAACCTATCAATTAGTATTTTTTTTATTTGTAAGTGACAACATAAGATCCATTGTGCTGCCATCTATGAGAACTTATCTGAAAGAGATGTCATTTCTGACAGCCCCTGCGAGGAATTGGTATCCTCAGACAAGCCATAGACAAGATGCAGATGAATACAAACCAGTTGACTTCAATCCATGCAGATCTCTGCCAGGTAAGAAGTAGTATTATGAATAAATTTAAAGATTTAAAGTTTTTGATATTTATATATTTCATATACTCAGGTTATCATCAGTTGGGAAATAATATAGTCTTCACAGTTCTTCTATAGCTGGAAAATGACAACCTTCCAATATTAGTCAACTAATCGCTATCCATTTTTAATGATATAGGGACAAATGATACCAATAGAACATATTGTTAAGGATGATGAAATACTGGGCAAGAGAACTTAATGGGACAGTTTCTAAATCATTCCTTTTCATCTAGCTTTTTCAATAGGGTATAGGGAAAGGGAATAATCATTTATATCGTGCCAACTATATGCAGGGCACTGTCCTAAGCATTTTACAAATATTATTTCATTTTTACATTAACCCTGAACTATATTATTCTTCTTTATTGAGGGAACTGAGGCAGAAAAGGTTAAGTGACTTATTTAAAATCACTGTATTAGAAAGTGTCTGAGCGCAGATTTAAACTTAGATCTAAGCCCAGTACATTTTTAAAAATATATTTTCTATAATGGTAGATATATGGGGGTTTTTTGAGGTCATTTTTACATTTTCCTGATTTTTAGGAATGTGTAAGTCTTTTCCTTTGACTAGAAAGTTGTATTTCCTCTGTCATAAATGAGTTATGTGTGGGCAGCTAGGTGGCATAGTGGATTAGAGCAACAGTCCTGGCGTGAGGAAGCCTGGAGTTCAAATCTGGTTTCATACACTTAACACTTCCTGTCTGTGTAACCTGGGGCAAGCCTCCAGCTGCTCAAACTAGAAGACAAATGTAGTCTATATTTCTAGTGCTCTTGCTGCAGGTTTAGAAACCTGTTCTTTTGATGGTTTCTGTCTTGGGGTATCTTTTCCACCCCGCCCCCAGTTATATTTTGTTTGCATAGGCACAACAAGTGCCCTTTTTCTTTGGAGGGGAGTGTAAGAACACATATTGACTCATCTCTCTGGAAGAACTATACAAGCAGGGACCCATGGCTATGAGAGCCCTGAATGTGGTCCCTGGCACTTGTGGGATCTGGGGAGGATGTGGGAGTTCTCACTTTATAATTCAGTGATGTGTTTTGCATTTTAAAAAATATTCTTTTCCATTATGAATTTATAAGTCATTCACATGAAGCAGAGCAGCATGGTGTCAAGAGAATCAATCCTGGAATAAGAGCAACTGGAGTTCAAATCCTGCCTCTGACACTATCTGAGTCACCTTGGATAGATCACTTAGGCTCTCAGAGCTGTCAATTGATGGAACCTCTAAGGGCCTTTCTAGGTTTAGACCTTGGATCCTATAAGTGATATATATATATATATATATATATATATATATATATATATATATATATATATATATATATATATATATATATATATCACTATATAAAGGACAGAAGAGATGATTGCATATGTAACCATGAATTTTGATATATATAATTTGTATTTTTTTAAGTATATACATGAAATTTTACAGAGTAGTAACAGAATTACCCTAGGTATCCTTCTGAACTATTTTGTTTTTCTTTTTTGTGTGGTTTTAATGCTTTATTGATACGGTTTACTTGTTTTTCTTTCTTTTTTTTTGCCTCAATCATTATCTATTTATCATTCCACCATTCCTCCCAAATAGAAACCCATACATTATATCCAGACAAGCAAAACAAGTCAACATATTGATTGTGTGTGAAGATCTATGTCTTATTTTGTACCTCTAGAATATCATCTCTCTGACAAAAAGTGGGAAGCATGCTTTCATCCTTAGCCTTCTGAAGTCATGATTAATCAGAGCTCTTAACTCTTTCAGAGGTTTTTCCTTTGCATTATTGTGGTCCTTATTTAAATTGTACTTGCATTTCTATTCATGTCATTCTCTATGTGTTTGTACAAGTCTTTCCAAGTTTCTTTTACGGTGTCATATTCATAATGGCACAACAATATTCCCTAATGTTCACAAACTATAATTAATTCTTCCATTTCCTAGCTGGTAGATAGTCACTTGCTTTGTTTTTATTTGTTTCAACATAAAATGCTGCTATATAGCTTTTCCTTTCACAGTGCTTGCTCATAGCAAGAGCTTAATGCTTCTTGACTGACTATTTTCTTTGTTCTCAGTTTCTTTCCTCATAATGTATGCACTGTCTATCTATAGTGACTGTCTATATAGTGACTATAGTTGAAAATAGTTTTCAAGAATGGTTGGATTAGTTCATAGTGCCACCAATGCATTATTTATTAATGTTCTGTCCTTCCATGGCCCCTCCAACAATTGCTTTTTTCCTCTTTGCCAATCTGATAGGTATGTGATAGAATCTCACTATTGTTTGATTCATATTTATCTGTGATGGTTAAGAAGTTCATATTCTTTGACCATTTATTCATTGGAAAATACTCCTTATAAATAAATAAATCTTATATATTTGTTTTAATTCCCCATATTGTGCTCAGCTCCTTGCATATAGCTTGCATTTAATTCTTTACTGATTTGAATTGAGTTTCTGGACCATAGGACCAGACACAAGATTTTTATCACCTACCTACCTAGGACTGACAAAAATTATTTTTGGTAGCCATAATTTTTTTTTTTTTTTTTTAGTGACTGCAGATTTCATCTTTTAACTGAAAATTAAGAGGATAGAAGAAAATTCCTCAAAATTATCTACCAAAGCATATCCCAAAGATAGGTAATAGACAAAAAATAGGAAGGAGAATATTAATAGTAAGGACCACGTATTCAGAGGAAACCATAAAAAAGTAGATCTAGCAATTAAATGCTGGTCTTACATATCTATATGTAAAGTTCAAGTGTGAACTAGGGATTTTATTTTATTTTATTTATTTTTATTTTTTTAATAATTATAACTTTTTATTCACAGAACCCATGCCTGGGTAATTTTTTTACAACATTATCTCTTGCACTCACTTCTGTTCCGACTTTTCCCCTTTCTCCCTTCACCCCCTCCCCCAGATGGCAAGCAGTCCTATACATGTTAAATATGTCACAGTATATCCTAGATACAATATATGTGTGTAGAACTGACAGTTCTCTTGTTGCATAGGAAGAATTGGATTCAGAAGGTAAAAAATAACCTGGGAAGAAAAACAAAAAATGCAAACAGTTTACATTCATTTCCCAGTGTTCTTTCTTTGAGTGTAACTGCTTCTGTCTATCATTGATCAATTGAAACTGGCTTAGATCTTCTCTTTGTCGAAGAAATCCACTTCCACCAGAATACATCCTCATACAGTATCATTATTGAGTATATAATGATCTCTTGGTTCTGCTTATTTCACTTAGCATCATGAACTAGGGATTTTAACATAAGGAAGTAAATTTGCTTTCATACAGGTTTTTGTTGAGATTTTTGGTAGGATAGGATTTGACCAGAATGTCACTGTGGAATTGTATATTTTATTCCAAAGGGCAAAAAATAGATAAATTGGGAAACAAATTAACATTGTGTATTAAGAAATTATATCCTATGAGGAAATCTAGAAGCATGGCAAGAAAATATTTGGGATAGAATAAATTGAAAAAAGAAATAGAGGTGATGTTGTGAATGGAATATGCTATAGAATATGCTTTCTACTGGAAAGAAGAAAAACATTATAAATGTAGCACAAAGATATGGTATAGCTGTGATAGAAGCTGGAATGCTTTCTTTTACAAATCTGAGCAGTTAATATATTTGTTGTTTGCCTTACTGATAATTTAATTCTTCAAAAGATGGAGAAAATAGCAAAAGGGAATGCTATTTTGTACCTGATTTTTCCCAGTAAGAAAGAGAACTGGTTGCTGCAGTTGAAATCATGAGAATCTTCAGAGAAATTATCTACTCTGTCTCAAAGGTGCTGCTAGAGGAAGAGAGAACAGTGGGGTGGATGTAGTCTGACACATACTTTTAAGTTTTGGAGAGAATTGATTTTTAGAGTCAAAGAGACCCTTAGCCCAAACAAAGTCTTAGTAGGAAAATAGCCAAATTTGGATGAAAAACTCTTGAGCATGAAATTTTGATAACAAATTATTTGGATAAGGAAGAAAAGAAAGAGGTCTCAAAAGAAACTAATGTCAATACATAGGAAACTTATCAGTCAATTTGGAATTTAAAGATACATGAAGGGACTCAAGAGCAGATTACTGAGTGTGAATCAAGAAAAGTGGCATAAGCCTATAAGTAGTGTCCGGAGTTTTCAGTGAACTGGGGCTGGTGATGAGTACTGGGAGTATTTTTTTTGTCAGTGATGTTGTAGAGGATTTTTGATAAGAAATTTACTTCTACCAATGCAAACTAGTAGGTCATTTGTAATTATAATCTTAAAGAATTGTCTTGGGAGCTTGGCAGGTTTGTGACTCATCTTATGTCACATCACTGGGTATGTGTTAGAGGCAAGATTTGAATGTAGGTCTTCTTGACCAGCTTCAAAATTTGAGACTTCTGGTAGTTGAAGGGCTTTAATAAGGAAGAATTATTGTTATTATTATTATTATTATTATTATTATTTTACTTTATTCCAGAGGGTAGAACTATATCAAGTAGTTGGAAAGAGGTAGGAATGGGTTTGATATAGGGGTGGTGGGGAAATCGTAGCAATTAGAATTGTCCAGAACTGGAGACTGATCTAAAAGATAATAGGTTACTTATAACTAGAGGTCTGAAATTATTTTAATTATCCAACTTGAAAACAAATTGATTATCGTCAATTCTTTGTGAATGGTTAAAAGAATAATGTGCTTTCCTCTTCAAATTTAGCTTTTTAAAATATAATGAATGTAGTATTAATGTAATATTAACACATTTCTCCCCTGAAAAATTCCTTGTTGGTGAAATTACTTTTATTCAAATTTATTTATGCTTTGGTCTTTTCTTATAGCTTTGTTTGTTGGCAAAATGCTTTAAGCCTGCCCTTCCCTATCTGGATGTGGATATGATGGACATTTGTAAGGAGAATGGGGCTTATGATGCAAAGCACTTTTTATGTTACTACTACTATGGTGGAATGATCTACACGGGGCTAAAGAATTTTGAAAGAGCACTCTATTTTTATGAGCAGGTAAATATTTCTTTAACTTTTATGACAAAGCAACATAATTTTATATATTTGATTGTTGTAAGAGGCTAGAGTTTTGTGGATGGATATTCCTTTTGTTTTAAAAAAATATATCATTAAATGATGTTTTAATAGTTAAAATTATTTGTGAAATATGGATAGTTTCTTTGATTCTCTAATTTTTAAGGATAAATGAACAATATATTTGTGAATACTATAACCTAAAGAATATCCAAAGGGTAATAATCCTAATCGAAGAAACCAGGATGTTGTGATATAGTCATTATAATTACACACACACACACACACACATATATGTATGTAGTACTTTAAAATTGACAAGTTGACCTCCTTGTATCTCACATGACATAACTACAGAATGACCACTGAATTAGAGGTCAAGATATTGAAGTTTAGCCATAAGTAGCTGTTGGGCAAAATCATTTCATCTCTCTAATACCTCATCCAGAAAATAAGGAGGTTGGATTAAATGATTTCTAACTACCCTTTTTTTCCCACTCAGAAATCTTGTAATTCTTATTTATGTAGTAGATATTGTCCTTAGAATAAAAGACTGGTAAGAGGCCATATAGTGATATAGAATGCTGACTTCAGTTAGGAAGACCTGTGTTCAGGTCTCCTCTGATACATATTGGTGTGCCTTGGGGCAAGTGATTTAGCCTCTTTGTGTCCCAGGTCTCAGACTGTGGATTGCAAAACAGTTGTAGATATATGTTGGTAGAGGTTATTTCTTTATTAAAAACTTTACTTATGAAATCACAGATGACTAATAATAATATAGACAGAAAAGGCAACTAGATGGCACAGTATATTGAATACCAGGCCTGCAATCATGAAGGCCAGAATTCAGATTTGGCCCCAGACAATTATTAACTGTGTTACTTAATCTCTATATGCCTTAATTTCCTCACCCTAGTGATAGTAATAGCACCTATCTCCTATGATTGTTATGATGACAACATAATTGTTAAATGTTTGGCACAGTGCTTGGTACATAGTAATTGCTATATAAATATTAGCAATTATTACTACTTTTTTTTATAATAATAATTCTAAAAAAAAAGTTATTTTCAGTTCCAAATTCTTTTCTTCCCTCTATCCATATGATACCTATTATAAATGTGAAGTCATTCAGAACATTTTCACGTGAATCATGTTGGGGTCCCCTAACCCTTTCCCCTAAAAAAGTAAGAAAAATAAAGTGAAAAGAATATACTTCAGTCTGCACAGAGAGGTCATCAGTCTTTGGAAGTAGATTATACTTTTCATCATGAGTCCTTTGAAATTGTCATAAATTGTTGTATTGATTAGAGTAGCTAAGTCTTTCACAGTTGATTGTTATTACAGTATTGTTGTTTTTATGTACAGTGTTTTCCTAGTTCTGCTCAATTTATTTTGCATTACTTCATGTAAATCTTTTCAAGTTTTGTGACGCCTTCCCCTTCATTATTTTTTACAACGCAATAGTATTTAATCACAATGATATACAAATTGGTTAGCCATTCCCCAACTGAAGAACATTCCCTCAATTTTTAGTTCTTTGCTACCACAAAGAGAGCTACCATAAATATTTTTGTACATATAGATTCATTTTCTTTTCTTTGATCATTTTGGGATACAGATCTAGTAGAGATATTGCTGGGTCAAAGAGTATGTAAAGTTTTATGCCCCTCTGGACATAGTTCCAAATTGCTCTTCAGAATGCTTGGACCAGTTCACAACTTCACCAATATGTGCTTTACTATACCTATTTTTAATACATCCTTTCCAGCATTTGTTATTTCCGTTTTTGTCATGTTAGCCAGTTTTGATGTGTTATGAGTTGGGACCTAGGAGTTGTTTTAATTTGAATTTCCCTAGTTATTAGTAATTTAGAACATTTTTTCAAATGACAACTGATAGCTTTGATTTCTTCTGAAAATATTCTTTTTGTATCCTTTGACTTTTTTTTGATTGGAGATTGCTTCTTTTTATTTTTTCTCTCAGTATTTTATTTTTTTAAATACATGATAGTAAAGTTAATTTTCAATATTCATCTCTGTAAGACTTTGTGTTCCAAATTCTTCTCCCTTCCTTACCACTCCTCTTCCCAAGACAGCAAGCAATTTGATTTGGTTAAATATGTGCAATTCTTTAAAACATTTTTTTCATATTTGTCATGTTGTGAAAAAAAAAATCAAACCAGAATGGGGGAAAAACACAACAAAGAAAAAAAACAAAATAAAAAAGATGAAAATACTGTCCTTCAGTCTACATTCAGTCTCCATAGTTCTCTCTCTAGTTGTGGATGGCATTTTTCATCCCAAGTTTTTTGAAATTACCTTGGATCACTTTATTGTTGAGAAGAGTCAAGTCCATCAAGGTTGATCATCACACAATTTTGTTGTTACTATATACAATGTTTTTTTGGTTCTGTTCACTCAGCATCAGTTTATGTAAGTCTTTCCAGGCTTTTTTGAAATCAGTCTACTCTTCATTTCTTATAAAACAATAGTGTTCCATTACATTCACATACCATAACTTATTCAGCTGTTCCATAACTGATGAGCATACACTCAGTTTCCAGTTCTTTGCCATCACAAAAAGAGCTACTATCAACATTTTTATGGGTCCTTTTTTTTCTTTATGATCTCTTTGGAATACAGACCTATATAGTGAGACTGCTGGATCAAAGGGTATATACAGTTTTATATTCCTTTGGGCATAGTTCTAAATTGCTCCCAGAATGGTTAGATCATTTCACAACTCCACCAACAAATGCATTAGTGTCCCATTTTCCTACATCCTTTCCAATACTTATCATTATCTTTTCTTGTCTTAGCCAATCTGAAAGGGGTGAGATGATACCTCAGAGTTGTCTTAATTTACATTTTTCTAATAGTGATTTAGAGCATTTTTTTATATGACTAGAAATGGTTTTAATTTCTCTGAAAATTGTCTGTTCATATTCTTTGACCATTTATCATTTGAGAAATGACTTGTATTTGTATAGATTTGAGTCCACTCCCAATATGTTTTGGAAATGAGGACTTTATCAGAAATGCTGGCTGTAAAAATTGTTTCCCAACTTTCTACTTCCTTTCTAATCTTGGTTTTGTTTGTGCAGAAACTTTTTAATTTATTGTAATCAAAATTACCCATTGTATATTTTATAATGTTCTCCAGTTTTATGGCCATAAATTCCTCCCTTTTCCATAGATTTGATAGGTAGACTATCCCTTGCTCTACTTATTTGCTTCTAGTAGTCTAAATCATGAACCCATTTTGACCTTCTCTTGATATAGAGCATTAAATGTTGGTCAATGCCTAGTTTCTGCCATATCTTTTTCCAATTTTCCCAGCAATTTTTGTCAAATAGTGAATTCTTATCCCAGAAGCTGGAGATATTTCTTATTTTTATAAATTTCTGTTTCTAGTATATTTGAGAATTGAGATCTTTATTAGAGAAGCTTGCTTTTTTTTCAAGTCTCCTATTTTCTTTCTTATTTCAGCTACATTAATTTTTTTATGGGAAGCCATTTTAATTTAATATGATAAAAATTATCCATTTTATCCTTGTGATCTTCTGTATCTCTTGTTCAGTCATGAATTCTTCATAGATTTGATAAGTATTTTTTTTCCATGCTCCTCTATAATTTGTCCATCAAATCATTTTTTATGTTTACAAAACATACCTACCTTAAGCTTATTTTGATATAAGATGAAATGTTGGTCTGTATGTAGTTTCTGTCAGACTGTTTTCTGGTTTTCCCAGTAGTTTTGTCAGAAAGTTCTTGCCTCAACTATTTAGATCTTTGGATTTATCAAATTCCAGATCACTGTGGTAATTTTGTATATTGTCTACCTGATCTATTTCATTGAGCTACCATGTATTTCCTATCCAGTATCAAATTGTTTTGATGGGTTACTACTTTTTAGTATAGTTTGAAATCTGGTACTGCTAGGTTGGTTTCCTTTTTTTTTTTAATTGATTCTTTTGGTATTCTTGACCTTTTGTTCCTCTAGATGAATTTTGTTATTTTTTTCCTTGTTCTAATAATAACTTGACAGTTTTATTGATAGGGTCTCAAGTAAATTAATTTAGAGATGTCATTTTCATTATAATGGCTCAACTTACCCATAAGCAATTAATATTTCTCCAGTTATTTAGATCTGTCTTTATATGAAGTATTTTGTAGTTGTGTTTATATAGATCTTATGTGTATCCTGGCAAATAGACTCCCAAGTATTTTATGGTCTCTAATTATTTCAAATAGAAGTTCTCCTTCTATCTCTTCCTGCTGTGTTTTGTCTGCAATATATAGAAATGCCATTAATATTGTTACGAAGAAGGTGTTGCAGTCATAGTAAATCATGCCTATTGGGTATTTCTGAATGACTATTTTAAAAGCTTATATAATCAGATTTAGCACTTCTACAGACGCAATTCTAGAGGCACCGAAGTTTGTGCCAACAGCAAACAGCCCTACACACAGTATATTCCAAAGATAAATTGCAGTAGCAGAAACTTACTTGTGTAGTGTGTTTCAAAAGACTTCTCAGACAAAAGCCCTATATACAATAAGTAGAAGTAATGATATCTATATTTTAGTGATGTGAATAATATATAGTGAATCACTATATTTAGTGATGATGTGGAAACAGATTCAAATAGGTTAAATCACTTACTCAAGATCTTTCAGCAGAGCTGGGCTCTGAACACAGGTCTTCTGTCTTGGGAATCCCATGCTCTTTCTAATATATTATTATATTCCTGAGTCATCAAGAAAATATCATGTTCATTATCCTCTGTTTAAAGTATATCTCTGTTTGGAGCAATTACGAGGTGCAGTGGATAGAGTTCCAGCCCTGAAGTCAGGAATACCCGAGTTCAAATCTAGTCTCAGAACTTAACACTTCCTAGCTGTGTGACCCTGGGCAAGTCACTTAACTGATTGCCTCAGCAAAAAAAAGAATTAAAAAAAAAAAGACTGGATCCGCTTTGAGGCTTGGAGAGACCTATATGAATTGATGCTAAGTGAAATGAGCAGAACCAAGAGATGATTGTATATGACAACAGCAAGACTAGATGATGATCAGTTCTGATGGACGTGGTTCCCTTCAACATTGAAATGATTCAAACCAGTTCTACTTGTACAGTGATGAAGAGAACCATCTATATCCAGAGAGAGAACCATGGGAACAGGGTGGACCACAACGTAGCATTCTCACTCTCTCTGTTGTTATTTGCTTGCATTTTGTTTTCTTTCTCAGTTTTTCTTTTTCTTCCTTCTTGGTCTGATTTTTCTTGTGCAACAAGATAATTGTATCAATATGTATACATATATTGGATCCAATGTGTATTTCAACATATTTAATATGTATTGGACTGCCTGCCAGCTAGGGGAGGAGGTGGGGGGAAGGAAGGGAAAATTTGGAACAAAAGGTTATGCAAAGGTCAATGTTGGAAAAATTACCCATGCATATGCTTTGTAAATAAAAAGCTCTAATAAAAAAAAATAAATAAAATGAAGTATATCTCTGTTTAAGAAAGTAGGGAAATAAACAATCTTTTTTAATGTAACTATTCACTAGTTCAAAATTTAGTTTTGGAAGAAGAAATTTCAATTATCTCAAAATAAATATGTAAAAATTTGTTTTAAAAAAAATGCAAAATGACAGTACTAAATAAGTGAGGCATGTACTTTTCGATGTGAGTGTTATGTTTTATGTGAGAAGATTCCCATGCCCCGTGATTTACCACCTCTTGCTAGAAAATATCTATACCTACTACTATGGAGGTATTATGGAGCAGTTTAGATTACTTGGAATCAAGAAGACTTGGGTTCAAATCCCAAACCAGAAACTAGTTTTATGACCCTGGGCAGATCACTTAATCTCAGCATTGGTTTCCTTATTTGTAAAATAGCACCTACCATACAGGAATTTGAGGATTAAATGAGAAAATTTATGTAAAGAGATTTGAAAACCTTAAGTTAGCTTTTATTTCTAGTTTTAATTAAATCTAACATCTTTTTCTTACTCAGGCTATAACTACTCCTGCCATGGCAGTCAGTCATATTATGTTGGAATCTTATAAGAAATATATTCTAGTTTCTTTGATATTACTGGGCAAAGTTCAACAACTGCCAAAATACACTTCTCAGATTGTTGGTAGATTCATTAAAGTAAGTATTCTAAAGAAAAATAACTTGTACTTAAGAAAATTGTTAAGGTAAAAATCAATTTAATGTCATTGTAATCAGTGTCTTAAAAAGTAGAATTATTTTTTAAAATATCATTTGCATAGTGTGTTTTGTATTAAGAGCTTTATGTTCTATGAAGAATCAGATTTATGTTAGCCTCCGCTTAAAATAATTAAATTATTTAGTTAAATAATGCTTTAAGTTCCAGTTGAGGAAATTCTTCCCCAGCTGTTTAATCTTCTCATGATCCGGTCTTATATACAGCACTGCATTTCAAGTGGTTAGGATTCCCAGTGGTGGGTTTATTGAAATAACAAGGCAATCTGTTAAACATCCAGAACAAGTTTACTCTACTTACTTAATTGAAGTACTCTGAACAAGTAATGAGATGGCATGCCACATGGCAGCCATTCTTAAGAACCGGTTTGGGGAACACTTGAATTCTTCAAGTGACCCAGGGACTAATCTCTTATAATATTCAATAATTTCCTAATGACAATGCCTATACTTTTTGTTTCTGCATAAATTAACAATTTAGTTATAATATTAATATGGTATCGTAGCAAAAACATTTATCGTTAAGTGTTGTGAGGGAGATTCATGTGGTTCTTCTTACATCATCTTTTATTTATCTTCCATTGAATGAGCAATAGCTAGAAAAAGGTTGAGTATAAGAAAATCCAAAATACTGCCTTGTTACTGAATTATATGCTTCATTTTACTAGGTGATAGCCAGAAAATTTTGAGGACACTAATTTTCATTTTGAAGAAAAAAAATTACATTATCTGTTATATCTGTAATATCTAAGCCATTTTACGTTATTGCTAGTAATAACTTATGCTATATCTGAAAAGCATTATTTAGACAGTTTTTTTGTCCTTATTTTTGCATGTATTTTTAATAGTTTTTCTCATTACTTACAAAATCAGCACTTATTTGCTTTCTATAAACCTAACTTTATGTATTTGTTTTCTCCTTTTTAAAACTGTAGCCCCTTAGCAATGCTTACCATGAATTAGCACAAGTTTATTCAACCAATAATCCATCAGAACTCCGAAATCTGGTAAACAAACATAGTGAAACTTTCACTAGAGATAACAATATGGGGCTGGTTAAGCAGTGTTTGTCCTCTCTTTATAAGAAGAACATTCAAAGGCTAACAAAGGTAAGATGAATTCTCATACTTTGTCTCATGATTCTTCTGAGGCTCCTACAAAATCTCTATTCCAACAGTAGTATGGTAGGAGTTTCTGTTAGGAAAATGTTGGGTTTTCCTCTATCCAGAATTGAATTTGGGTAGCCAAGAGAAAAGAAGAAAGCAAATACAGAATGACTGGAAGGACTGAGGAATAAATCAAGTGACAATGCATTAAAGATGAGGTGTAGCAATAGATATTGTTTCAATGAATTAATATCAGTTTCCTTTATTCCCTTGAAATTTGTAAGTGTGCTGACCTTCAATGTGAAAGACACTGCTCTAATGTTTTTCATTAAAACAAGCTTTTCCATTAAGTGAGTTGAAATCCATAGCATTATGGGACTAAATTTTGTGGTACATGGATAAATGTCTATATAGTCCATGGATAAATGTCTATACTTTTTGGAATATGAAAAAAAATTTCCCAACTACCTATTTCTAAGTGTGCTCGCTTTTAATTCTTTAGTTTTTTTTTTTTATGGAAAACATTGTAACAGAAAATAAAGAAATGATCTGGAGTCTCGGGTCTAGGTTTATATATTGACTCTCACTTTATGTCTTTATATTGCCCTTATGATCCTGGACAAATCATTTAAACTCTGGTGCTACAGGGAGCTTCTAAAATTAAAAATTATAAGACTATTGTAGGTCTGTATTGGTAGAAGGAGTTCCCTTGTCATGGAGCTCTTTACATTGATTCTGGATCAAAAATAACTCCATTTTATCAAGCATTATTCTTGATTTTGTCAACTCAACTGGTTGCAGAACCTCAGAGTAAATGAATAGACTTTTTGGTAAGTGACTTAGAAAGAAAATTGAAGTTCATGTATTTTAAATCTAGTCAGTGCTAAAAAGTGTTATCCACTATTGGACATTTTATCAATTTTAGATATCAAAAGTTAATTTCAAAGGAGAGAAAGTTGGGACATTGGTTTCTTATATACTGTCAAAATAAGTGACCTATTTACTGCTTTTTTATTTTTGAAGTTTCTACTTTCGAATATGACTATTCGAATATTCACTGGAGAGTATAGATTTTTCAGTGTCAAATTCCACTCCATAAATTTTATTTTAAAATATTTTAGTATATTTTTTAGTATATTAATATAGTAGAATTAATATACTATTTCCATTGAGATAAGTTGAATTGTTTATCTAATAAATATATACCTCACAGCTGTTTCTAGTTATGTCCAATTTCTGCTTCTCAATTTCAGACATTTTTAACATTGTCATTACAAGATATGGCAAGTCGTGTACAATTGTCAGGACCTCAGGAGGCAGAAAAATATGTCCTTCACATGGTAAGCAAGGATATTCTTGAGATAATTATGTAGATGAAAATTGGCTGCTAAAAAATATTCATGCTGCCTAAGTAATAGGCAAAAATTCATGTATTTACATATGAACTTTAGTGTTTCAAAAGATTTTATCCGTGTCAGTCAGCCAGCACATATTAAGCACTGCATGCCAGGCATGGTGATGATCACTGGGGATACAAAGAAAAGCCAAAAACAGTCTTTGTTCTCAAAGTGCTCATAGTCTAATGGGGGAAATAACAAGCAAATAACTGAATAAATAAGATATAGTAAATAAAATGGAGAAAATCAACAGAGACACATTATTAAAATTAGGTCAGGAAAAACTTCTTGTAAAAGCTTAGATATTAGGTGACATTTGAAGGAAACCAGGAAAGGAGGGGAAGGTATGAGTGCTACCTTTACTAATATAGGTTATAGTTCCTCTTTGCTTTTTATGTGACCAAAAAATTTTATAATCTGGTTGACAGTTTTTTGGAGATGAATTTCTCCAATTTAAGCTAGACTAGCATTTGCACAAACATGGCATCTATCGCTAGGCCAGTAGGGGAAGCCTTTCCAGGGGTGTGTATGGCGGGGTTGGGATGAGAGAGAGAAAGAGATCTCCCTAAAGATTTTCTTCCATTAAAACCCAATTCTAGATGTATTTATATGTAAACATAAATTTTGGTTTTCCTGCATTTTTAACTGAAATTTACTACCTTCTCCCTTCAAATTGGAACATTTACTGCTGGCTGTACACTTGGTAAAGGTGTTTAAATTTTTTTTTTATTTTAAAAACCACAGTCAGAATTGTCCAACTGGCATGAACAGGCTTATAATTGAAGAGTCGTTAATTTTTACTTTAATGATTGGCATTATATGTTTAATGAAGCTTTATTTTTTGTGATTCCTCTTATCTATAGATAGAAGATGGTGAAATTTTTGCAAGTATTAATCAAAAGGATGGTATGGTCAGTTTCCATGATAATCCTGAAAAATATAACAATCCAGCTATGCTTCATAACATCGATCAGGAGGTAAATATTAATGTAAATGTTCTAGTGTGATTGAGATTTACAGGAATTAGAAGACTTCACTATTTCTGTACCTTAAAAATTCATTTTTAGTACCAAATGCAGGTACTTCTCAGATTACTTATGAGTTGTGTTTCAAATGTTTGTTTATAAATGTGTAATTCAGCATACATTTTCTCATAGAGGCAAGCTTGTAGAAATGGTAGTTAGATTCCCATTCAGCTTGGGCCTCTTACTGTTTTCAATTGCAACTCAACATCATTAAATACTGTTAGGAATACATAAACTCCTGTTCTTCCCATTCCTCTTTTCATCCCCAAAAGGATCACTTTCTAAAGGGAGGTGGCATTTTTAAAGGCTGGAGTTGATAAGTGGTGTTGTCATTACTATCTTCTCCAGGAGCTCTTAAATAGCAGCATGCTTGAGCATGAGTGACTTGTTAGCTCTCTAGATCCTACACAGGATAAAATATTTTAGATTAGTTAGCAATATCCTGTCTGCTTTCAGTTGGCAAAAAAGAGACAATTGACCTTATAACAACCTCCTTGTATCCTATCAAAGGAGTTGATCTTCATTAGTTGAGGATTACTTAGTTTTAGGGAGTTGGAAATAGAAGGAACTTCTTGTATAAATTGCTTTTTCATTCATTTAAGTTTTTGAATGCATAAAAGTCATTAATACTTTTATCTTAGATACTGATTTAAATGGTAAGTGTAAGCCTAGCAGTTTCCTTTTTTCTATTTTTTTTTATACTTTTGATTTTATTTGACTGATTCTTGATTGCTCATAGTGTCATTAGCTTCTACTTGCCCAATTCTAATTTTTAAGGAATTATTTTCTTCAGTTGGCTTTTATATTTCCTTTTGAATTTGGCCAATTCTAATTTTTAATGAGTTGTGTTTCTTCACTCAATTTTTGTCCTTCCTTTTCCACGCTATTGACTCTCTCTTGCAAAACTCTCATTTCTTTTCCTATTTTTTCTTTTACTTCTCAGATTTAAAAAAAATTTTTTTGAGCTCTTCCAAGAAGAATTTTTGGACTTGAAACCATATTTCCCTCTGAGGCTTATTAGCATGAAGGCATTTTGACATTGCTCTTTTCTGAGTTTGTGTTTTGATTTTTCTTGTCATCATAGTAGCTTTCTATAATCAAGCTTTTTTTCTTTTTTTGTTCATTTTTTTAGTCTGTCTTGTGGCTCTTAAAATTGAGCTCTACTCCTGGGACACTGCTCCACATGTGTTATGCTGGTACCTTAAGGTTCTGGCAATTTGCTCACTGAGCTGGGTTGACCTGGCCTAATTGAGTCTGTTGTGTCCTGGGTTCTGGGACTGGCAATTTGCCTTCTGGCCCAGAACTTTGTTGCTCATCTGTGTTACAGAGCTTCCTGATAGCTTGCCTGGATACCACCTGTACTGGGTTGTGCTCCTCTTTCCCAAGTGAGACAGACAGACTTTTCCTGAAGTTCTTCTAAGTTATCTTAAATCAGAAAATTGTTTCATTCTGTCTTTTTGTTGACTTTGTTATTTCAGAATTGGTTTAGAAGCTTGATTTAATGTTATTTCCAGTGGGAACTGGGGAGAGCTCAGGCAATTTCCTGGCTTCTTTCCAATATCTTCATAAGTTTCATAGTGAATTTGAAATCATTTTCACTTTTGTGGGCTTTTTAGATGGGTAGGTGATAATGCTGAGAGAAGGAAAGTATGAGTACTATGTTTATTTGTGTGAGAAAAAAAAGATTTGTTTCATGGCTTAGAATCCTAATTGCAATGTAGTTTTGCTTAATACACATGTCAATTTCTTTACATTTTGAATAAACTGTACTTTAAGCCAATTTCACTTTTATCATATTAAGTATAAATTTGTATATCTCAGATGCTGAAATGTATAGAGCTTGATGAGCGACTCAAGGCCATGGATCAAGAAATCACAGTGAATCCTCAGTTTGTGCAAAAGGTATTATTTTCTTCTTTTTTATTTAAAATGGGCTGGAGGAGAAAGGTATGTAAATTCCTTCCTATATCTGGAATATAATTAGGATTTCAGATTTTATAATATTGAAATATCAAAGTATCCTGTTATGTATCATGAAAAAGAAATATTTATATAGCTTGGCAATAAGACTTTCGGTTCTCAATATCATAACTATTAGACAGTTTTATTTAGGGAAGATTGGAGACTGATTCCTTGAAATGTTTTTGTATAAGAAGTGAGAATAATATATGAGAAAGATTATTGTAATTTTGGATAGATAAGAAAGAAATGGAAAAGACTAAGTATAACTTTTCTTTTCCTGTTTTGCAGAGTATGGGCTCACAAGAAGATGATTCAGGAAGCAAACCATCCAGTTATTCTTGAAATTTACATTTTCTGTGCTTTAAACTGAAAGAACCACCACTTGACCATTGGAAACTATGAGAATGGCAGAGAGGACTGAAACTGTTTTATCTGGACATTAAGAAATTAAATTTTGTTTTGACATCTTCAGTCCTATATGCTTTCAAAAATTTTCTCTCTGCAAAGAAAGGAAAAGATCTCAAAACTTTTAAAGTCTCTTGTGAATTTATTTATCTTCAGATTAACATCGTTATTGCATTAAATAATCTACCTTTTGTTTTAAATGGCTTGAATGTTACTGTGTTCCTGTAGTACTTCCCTCTTCCCCTCCTTCTGAAAACAGTTTTCTTTTGTGAGAAACAGGGACATAAAACTAGTTACTATTTGAAAGCTTTTTTGACTCCTTAAAATCAATGATAGTTTGGTTTTACAAAAAAGGGGCGGGGGGGAAGAATAGGGTTTACTTGAAAGGCAGAAGCTATTTAAGACTTTATAGACTTTATAGACTTGGACATTGCCTACTAGATTTGGCAAAATTAGTTTTAGTTTTCAGTTTTCAGAGGAACCAAAATATTTACACAGTTTGCTGGTACTGGTGTAGAACTGAGAATTAAAGGGATGCTATCAAACATTTTAAAGCACTTTCCAAAATAATGGTGCATGCAATATCCTTTTATAATCTTGAACATAGTTTTTTTTCCCCCCACTCTGCTCATTTTGGTCTTTTCATTTGGTGTGCACCTGACTTGTTTTCTGCTCTTACTCCTTGTTAAAAGCATTTTCAATTAAGCTGCAATTAGCATGATTTTATTTTGATTATTCAGTGAATCTTATTCACAGAGTTCTGAGATTAATTTGGCTCTTAGTTTCACTGAGTTCATCCTATAATACTGCAGGGCCTATCTAAAAGGCAAAATTTTGCTATAAGGAAAAATTTCAGATAAAAAAAACCATGAAAATTGGTTTGTCATCAAACTAAAATATATGTTTTTCTATTGACATCCAGGTTTTTTTTTTTTTTAATGTTGACATGCTTTCATGTGCCTTTTTTGGTGTAGGGTTTTAGCAAATCAGGTTTTCATTATTTAAAACTCATGAGCCTCTTTATCATTACTTATATTATAGACTAAATGTAGACTGTTACTTGCAATGAAGGATTTTGTAAAGCAACATGGCTTTTTTTTTTTTTTTTAAGTATTTCACACTTCTACTTTTGCTTCATTGTTTTTTAACTAGGTTGTGCTTTTGTGCTCCTTTAGCTGAAGTGTCTTAAAATTTACGATCTGAAATGGACTTAAATTACTGATTTATATGTGATGGTAATAATGGTGTCCTGTTGTTGAAAGTCAGTTATTGAGAAGGGACATAATCTAAAGTATTTTATTTGTGTGTTTGGAACCTCTAAATATAAGTAAAGTTAAGTGTTTAGTAATGAAAGGCTATATATCTTAGAGAAACTTTGCATTATACTAGAGCACTGGACTGGCTTTTAGAAGATCTGGATTCTAATCAAGGTTCTGTCTCTGACCAACTATGTCGTTTTGAATAAGACACATTCTCTGGTATTCTTTTTTTTTTTTCATCTGTAAATTGAGGAGGTTGAATTAGGTTTCTAAGATCCCTTGCAACTCTTGACTTTACAAAATTAGCACTCATAATCCAAGGCTTAGTTTCTTGAAACAAAAGTAAAGAAAAAATACCCGCTTAAAAGTTTGTTTCCATTCCTGCCTCATGTCTTGGCTCAGTATGGGCTTTGGCTTCTTTCAGTGATGAGAGAGAAGCTATTGAAATATATTTTTGTTCTTCAATATGCAGCAATGACCTTTGATGTCTTTTTTTTTTTTTAATCCAAAATTGACTGTATCTGAATTACCAAGATCTGCAATATAAGCTATCTGAGACATGATGGTAGACAGATCAGAATTTTGATAGAATAATTCTCCTTATTTTGGAAGTTATTCTTTTCTATAGTGGATCCAATTAAAAAAAAAAAAAGATGCCATTTCACCCTTGTTGCCTTTTCCCTGTTTCATCCTGCCATCTTCTGAATTAGTTAATAATGATTTGTCATCTATTTGGGATTACCTTTTAAATCCAATAAGAAGAAATGATAATTGGATGTAGGACATTGCTACCTGTCTAAGAAGTATACTGTTTGGGCTATTAGCATGTGCATTTTTTTTTTTAGCCAATACAAAAATTCCAACTTGATGGTTGAGATACCATGCATTATGTATGTTAATATTAATAATAGTTCACATCTACATAGCACTTTAAGGTTTGCAAAGAACTTTCATCACAGTAAAACTGAGATAGGTAGTGCAAGTCTTATCTTCTCCATTTTATATTTGGGGAAATTTTCTCTAAGAAGTTAAAAGTGAGTTGTCCATTATCAGATAGCTAGTAAGTGGCAGAACTTGAATCCAGGTCTCTTGACTCTTTAAGTGTAGCACTCTCTCAACTTTGCCACAGTAATCTCTTCACTGGTTTAAAGCTCAGTGGTAAGATACTTTGTGAAAATTCTTGTATGTTTAACACCTGTAGTGTTTTATGTGAGCCAGAACTCAACATATATACAGCTATGGTGTTTAAGGTACTATTTAAAGAATTTTCAGCTAAGTGTTAAAGGAATGATAAGACGTTTTTTAAGCCAAAGAATGTAATCACTGAGCAATAAAATAGTGGGAGTTTTCTGTCCCACATTGATGGCATCATTTAAAATAATTGTGTTTTTATGGATGAAATATTGCTCTAAAGCTATTAGAATTAAGCATTCCAATGAAGGTTAAGAAGTAGTAGCCTTTATAATATAGAGCAGTGGTTTGGTTCTCAGCCTTTTCACATTTAAGGACACATCTAAAACTTTCAAAGTTTCCCTATGTGATAGTAGATATCTTTTTACTACCCATTGATTGTGAAAAGACAGGATGGTGAAAAACAAAAAAAATTATGTATTATTTGTATTTTGAATAAATTTGTATTTTATTAGTCACAATAGCAAAAGAAGCTATATTTCATTCCAAAAAATTTTTAAATTCCAGTTCAGACACATGAAAGTCACCATAAATATTCTTGTTGCAAACTTTTAGAGATTAGATTGATAATGCCTCCTATACAGATAGAGTCATAGAAATCCCTTATGATAACTTAGCATATCATGGACCTCCAAAGTTGGGAACCACTGTTTTAGAGAAAAGTATCTGTTTCAACAGGGGATTTTTATAGTGGAGAAATTCCTTAAATTTTAGCTTTTAAAAGGTTGCTTATTTGGTCTTGTTAGTGCTCCAAACCATTAATGTCAATCGTTTCAACATCTAGTTCCCTTCTTTTTTTGTTAGATCTACAATGAAGTTGTAATCCTGAATTTCCTTTAGTTCTCAAATATGTCATTGTATTATAAGCAAAAAATTATGCCTGTGTTGCAGCTTGAACATTAAATTGTAAGAAAAAAACTATATATACATAAATTTGAACAGTTGAAAAGAGCATTTATTTTTTAAAGACTAGAAAAAATCAGCTATTTCTATACACAAAAGTATTTGCACTTATATGACAAATGCATTTAAGATAGATGGATTGATAATAAAACAAAATATCTACCCATGCCCTATTTCAAATCAATAGCTAAAACTAGAATTATTTTTTTGTTGTTAGCTGCTGACTGTAGGAATACAATAAATGGAAGTCATAGTTTAAAATTACAATGAAAATCTATATGGTATTTGGTCAGAATCAATTGCATTGGGATCCGCCTCCAAAAACCAAAAATATGAAAGCCAAGTAACTGAAAAACTAGTGTACTAAAATTGTTTTAGTATGAATGCTTTCAAAGATAGCTTGGTATATAGTACATACAAAGTTTGGCTTCAGAATTGAGAAGACCCAATTTCAAGTTTTGTCTTGAAAAATGCTATTGTAGATCTTGGGTGGTAGAGGGAGATCCTGATGCTAATGAAATCACAGATGTAGGATAAAAAAGAAGAATGTATTATTTCTTAAGTTATTTGGGTATTCTTGTTTTTGAAGAAAATTATTAATCTACTATTTCCACAATTCTATTTGTGGAAGCTCCTCTAAACAAGAATAGTTGATGATTTTGAAAAAAAAAGTGGGTCAGAAATTACTTTTGCCTTATGAAACAAGATAACTGCTTCTTATTGCTTTTGTTTCTGATACTTGTCGCACAGCTGACTTAAACCATTACCTGTCAGTCTATTTTTAAAACCTCACAAGAAGACAATTTCATGGGTGACAGCCAAGAAAACTTTGTCATGTCAGAGCAAAATTTTACCAAGTATTACTTCTGGGGAAATTAGTATGAAATAAAAGAACTAGAAGCTTTGTTAATAATTCATATAGCAAGATATTTCTGTTCCTAAATTTGGAAACTACTCCAGGACTGTAAGAGTTTGCTCTGAAATAGAAGTGCTGGTGCTGGTGGATTATTGGCTGAATAAATAAATAAATAACCAAAGATCCATATTAATGCCCCTGATAGTTTAGGATGTAATTCTTTGCTTTTCACTTTGTCTTTGTGTTAGTGTTGACAACAGATCCATATATTCCTAAAATACTAGTTCTCAATATGAAGACATCAGAAATGAATCTTTATTCATTTGAACCCCTCCCCCCCCATGGTATTACAACAATGCAATTTTGAAAAGATGGTTAAGCTTATAGCAATCTCATTTTCAAGCATTTATTGAATGTAGTGTCCATTTCCAAACACTGGGTTCATCACTGAAGGGAAATGCAAGGTGGTAGTTTTTTCAATGTTGTTTCTATGTTTAATGTTTTGGCAAATTCCTATAATGCAGTTCAAAAGCTCTTGGCATTTAAAGAGTATTTCAAAATAAAATTCAATGTGTGTGTTAGTGAAGGTCATTAACTTCCAGGTTATGAATGTTGCAATTGGAGTGTCTTTAAATCTTAATTTGCACTAATTGTTTATGTAGTTTTTTGGGGAGGTTTTTTGGAACTTTTAGGCTGTCTGCGAAGTGTCCACATTATTATACACTTTTGAAATTTCATGTAACACAAAAAAATCTTGTGTTTAACCATTGATTAAATGGCCAACATACCATTGTATATTATAACAGTATATTTAAGAGAAAACATCCAGAATAGCTAGATTAATAAAAAGAAGAGAAATAACTGATGAAAAGGAATTAACATCTCTAGAAGTATATGTCAATTTAATCCATATGTGGTATGTGTACTGTTGAGATTTGCATTAAGTGGCAGTGACTGACTAAACCTTAACCTATGCCCTTATAGCTTATTCTTAGAAAATAGTATAATTTAAAGAATGGTGACTTGCATGGGCAAATAGACGGGGATAGTTAGTCCTGAAATAAAAGAAAGAAAAGTCTAATTGTAACCTTGAAAAATAAAAATGAAGTGCAAAAAGATATATAATTGCCAGCTTTTGTTTGCTTCTTTTAAAAAAAGTTCATTAGGAAATACCTTTTTAAAAGACCACCTATTGTACTATATGGAATTTGTCCACCCCCTTTGATCTTAGTAAGCAAGCTTTCATCCATCTAGAACTTGAGAAAATGTTTTCCTTGTTGAAGTCAATATGTTAAAGGATAAAAATTTTAGATGCCTCTCTAAATATCTCCATAGGAACAGGTACTAATTGAAAATTGATGTTGGGGAAGAAGTCGGGGATTATTCTAAGACAGACAATTTTGCTTATAAGAGTAGAAATCTGTTGATCAAAAGTTCCATGCATGAGATTCAGAAGATCTAGCTAGCTTTTTAGTTTTGATTGTTCTAGTTCAGTTTGTGACCTTAAACACACACCCCAATTGAGTAACAAGTCATCTATACAATGAAGCATCTGAACTGGATCTCTAAAAATGCTTTCCAGGTTTGACATCTCTTGCACTGTTTTTTCACCAACCAATATAATTTTTAGTACAGCACATAGCCATTTTTACTGATAGATACAATCTATTAGAAAAACACAAGAAAATATAGCTAGGCTGCTTATAAAATAGTTTGTATTCTTCCCTGAGAATCTCAAATTGCTTTATAAAGCCTTAAGTCTCACTGTACTCTTAAGTTTTTAATATGGTCTTCATAGCAATAAAGGTTGATGACTAGATTTAGTACTTGCTTGCTGACATTGAGAATTTTTATTTTTTATGCTTTTTCCAAAAAAGTATCTTTTTAAAAATGTACATTTGTTCTTTCTCTTTGTTCTTCACCAAAAATCAAAGCCAGGGAGGATAGGAATGGAAAATAGCATGAAAAATTGAAATTGGTAACTCCAGACTTCATTTAAAAATTTTCCATCTTCAGTTCCATTCAAGCATTTATTAAGCATTGGGAATGCAAAGACAAAAATGAAAATCTCTTCCTTCAAGAGGCTTACTTCAAACTTCCAAACCATTTACCAGTTATCAAATAAAACAATATGTTTCTTGGATATTTTAGAATACTAGGATAGATCTGAGTTTTTGTCTCAATTCTGCCCCAGGTGTGTGATCTTAATAAAATCACTTAATTTCTCTGGGCCCTGATTCATCTGAAAATTTGAAGATGCTCCTTTTGTTTCTCCTCATGGAATAAAAATGGAATGAAACGAATGAAATCAAAAGAAGAATCTTGCCTTAAATTTCTCCACAGAAAAATCCTCTTTCTGCTTAATTTTGGAGTTGAAAAAAGGCATTTGTACACTTTAGGCTAAGTGTAGAACATTGAGCTTCTACAACATTTGACACTGCAAAATCTACGAACCATTGAATAAGAATTTAGAAATTAAAATATTTGCATTTTAAAAGTAATATCCCTGGGCAAGTCACTTAATCCTGATTGCCTTGTCAAAAAACTCACAAACCCAAAAAGTAAGATTTCTTTGTGTCATATGCTCTGCTTGGCTGTTGGCAATTTGCTAATCTGGCATCTGATAGGGTCAAAAGTGAACATTTTATAGACCTGCACAACACAAATTATCTTATTCCAAGTTCAGTATGCCAACAGAAACCTTGTCATTAGAACCAATAAACATCTATTAATGTTTTTACTATGATATGGGCAGTTGGAATATGAATCTAAAGAATAAAACAATTCTTAATCTCAAGGATCTTGAATTTTGGAGTTTTCAGTGATCACACTAAGGATTTAGCCTTGCCCAAACTTTTAGCTATTATAGTTATGAGGAAAGTATAAAGTACTTATTGTTGATTCAAATTTGAACCGGGGAAGCCTGATGATTACACACATTAAGGAATATGGAGCTGGAGTGAAAGGGGAGAGAAATTGTTCCCTTTACTGAAGTTGTGTGCGCTGTAAGAAACTGTATTTCCTTTTTTTCCTGTGATCCCTTTTGGAGTCTTAGCCCCTCCTGAAGAAGGCATATTCTCCCCAGATAAGTTATCTTCGGGGATGCCAGAGCCTTTGATTTAATTAGAAATTGTGGTCAAAAAGCACCCCTTTGGAGTGTTAATTCCAATAGGAGATCTGGGCTGGAAACTGATAAGCATTTAACCCTGGGAACCTGAGTCCTGAAGTCTCAAGACTCCTTAAAAATTATAGTTTCTGGGTTCACTCTTTGCAGAGGGCCAAGCAATTTGCTAGGACCCTGTCCCCTCAGAAGGCATTCTCTCCTCAGCGCAAGACTCCATTTCCCTAATAGGTCTTTGACACTATAGAAGTCAGTCTTTTAAGAAACTGGTTTCTATCTAACAATAAACTTTAATTTTGCAATTAATAATTCGGGAATAAGCATATTCTTTCACTTTAAACCTTCGGACTGACTAAAAGGGGATTTTAACAACTCTCTTATTGCCACTACATCACCACTGGGAATTGAGGGGATACAAACCTCATCAGGAGGAGACAAAATTAGTTTCAGACTAGTATATAACTTCATGCAAGTCACTTAACCTCTATCTGCCTCAGTTCTTCATCTGCAAAATAGGAGAAATGTCCGTTTCCCAGTGCTGTTGTGTGGATAAAATGAGATGTTTACAAAGTTTACAAATTATAAAGCACAATATAAACACTAGCTATTATAAAACAAAACAAATTCTAAGGAAGATCATTTAAAGAAGAAATGCTAGTAGAAAATGTCTTTAATTTGACATTAATGAGTAGAAACTTAGTAGGTAAAGAGAGGGAGAATCATCCTAAACATGGGACAGCCTAATTTGAGCAAAAGCCAAGGGCAAGTATGTTTGAGGTGCAAAATTTTTGCGTTGGTGTGTAAAGTATATAAAAATTTGTAGAAATATGTCTAGGTCCAGAAGTAAGGTGCCTTGATTTGTGGAAAACTTGACAGGCAAACAAAAGTATGAATTTTAGTCAGGAAGCAGTAGGCACCAAAAATATCTCCAAAGGAAAAAAAAAAAAAAAACAAAAACATTACCAAAAATATACATAAGATGGTTAACTCTTAGTATGAATTGGGGAGTAAAAAGAATGAAGACAAAAAAGACCTTCAAGGAAGTTATTAGAATAGTTGTTCATGAGGGATACATACTAGTATAGATCATGTACTGAATGATGACCCTAGGAATAAAAAGGGAAAGGAAATCTCCCACTGTACCTTTTATCTCCTTTCCTGATTCATCAGGATGGGATGGTCAACAATGTCCAAGTCCTCAGAAAGATCAAAGTGGATAAGGATTGAAAAAAGGTCATCAGATTTAATGATTACAAAATCAATCAAATGGTCAATCAATCCAGAAGGCAAATTGCCAGGGATTAAGGAGAAAGATTAGTGAAAAGTGGGAGAAGTTTATCAGTGAGATGATGGAATAAAAAGTGAGAAGAATTAAGGCCTTTTTTTTTTGGCTTTTTTAAGATAGGGAAACCAAAATACATTTATAGATAGATAAAAAGGAATCTGTAGTAAGGAAGAGACATGGACCAGTGGATTAAGATCTTGGAAGAGATGGCAGATGGAGATATGGCATCTGTATGACTAATGGGAAATTATACTTCTGCCAAGGATTTTTGAGGTTTGGAAGAAAGTAGCTGGGGAAATTCAGGCTTGTTGACCTGTGATGAAAAAGAGGCACTTATAAAGCAGAGGAAAAAGGGAAGGAAGAAAAAGAGAATCTTTAAGCAGCAGCAAAAAATTATGAAGCAAATAAGGAATCAACTTGATTTTCAACATAATTGTTTTAAAATTCATCAGCTCTGAAGTAAGATGTGTAGAAATCAAATGGAGAATGTTTGCCAGGGAAGAGGTTTTGCAAGTAGTAGATCTGCATGTGCAAGGAAGCATAGGAAAGCTAGTAGCTAAGAAAATATTAATGTAGGAAGGTTTTTAACCCGAGATCTGTGAATTTTTAAAAACACAGCTATTTCAGTATAATTATTTTCATTTGTAATTTAATGTATTTTGTGCATCTAAAAACATTATTTTGGATAGCCATCAGCTGGGGAATGTCTGGATAAGTTATGGTAGATGAATATAATGGAATATTATTGTTCTATAAGAAATGATAAGCAGGCTGATTTCAGAAAAGTCTGGGAAGAAGTACATGAACCTAAGAGCAGAAAGAACACAGCAATAAGATTATGTGATGACCAGCTGTGACAACCTGGATCTTTTCAACAAATGAGGTGTCGATTCAAGGCAATTCCAATAGACTTGTGATGGAGAGCGCCTTTACAGCCAGAGAGACAATGGAGATGAAATGTGGATCAACGCATAGTATTTTCACCTTAGTTGTTGTTTGTTTTTTTCTGTCTGAGTTTTTTTCCCTTTTGATCTGATTTTTCTCGAGTAGCATGATGAAGATTTGCTCTTGTTTAATCTATATTGGATTACTTGCCATCTAGGGAAGGGGAGAGAGGTAGAAAAATTTGGAACACAAGGTTTTGCAAAGATGAATATTAAAAACTATCTTTGCATGTATTTGGAAAAGCTATTATTAAAAAAAAATATTCTATAGAATCCATAGGCTTCAACCTGCCAAAGGGGTACATAAAAATGTTAATAACCTCTGCATTAAAATACCAAGGCTGAGTAAAGAGGCAAAATTTGTTTTTTAAGAGCATATGACTAAAGATAAGACAGGTTCCATCGCCAGTTAAATTCTGAACAGTGGGTGGCAGCATCCAGATTCTTCTAAGAAATTTTACTCCACGCAGGCTCTTCTTGGGGAGCGCTTGGGTAAATGGTTTAAATTCTGATTAAATGAGGATGAGGCATCCTACTCCCAGTGCTCCCATTTGGCAGATAGGGAGTCTGGAATTTCGAAAGCAGGGCTGGTGCAATTCAAATCCTATGTGCAAGTGGTGACCAACCCAGGGGAGTTGCAGAGAGGCTTTTCAACCAAAGGTTGCCCTTTCTCTCCTCCACCCCGCTTCAGGTGATGAACTTTCTTTTTAGACCGCTGGGACTCGGGAAGCAAGGATAACTGATATTTTATTTACACGGCACTAAGACTGCCTGGAACGTAGGGCATTTAAGTGCTAGTTGATTTGATATCATCCGGCTGAGAAATGCAGATTTTATCTACAAACACACTTTCTTTCAGGTTCTCGGGGAAGGAAGCTGGAAGGCTGAACAGCTGTGCTCACACCCACAATCCCATTCACCCCGCCCAGCCACGAGTTATAGAATCAGGCGGAGTAGAAACTATAAGCAGCATCACATGACGGCCGCCTCCCCCCACTCCCACACCGCCTCCTTTTCGGATCGTACCATTTCACCACCCTGGTGAAATGGGATCTTGGGTACTCAGTGCAAGTCAAATTCCACAAGCAAAAGAAGCGGGAGTGCACGTTGCCCTTACAAACGTGCTCTTTCTTTTTTCTTTCTTTTCAAAAGTGGACTAGATCTATGAATGGGCTTTTAATTTTTGGCTACCCCGCCCCTTTTTTCCTTCTTAAAGTCTGTACTCCCCTTGGACTCTAAACGGTTTCTTCTTGCTATTTTCGCCAGGAATGGGTGGCCTGAACCATTTTAATATTTTTCTGGGGGGGGAGTACTCAGAAGCGAGGAAGATGAAGAGACAGCCGAAATTTGCTTCCGCCAGACCGCTTGATTTTCAGGTTTTGAAACTGTTATAAAAGGGGACTGGGTGTCTCTGCTTTGTGAGATTTCTTTTAGAGGGCAATTTTTCTTCCCTCGATAAACCGTCTCTCCCTATGCCCACGGTTTAGCGAATGGTATGCCTCGCCCGTGTCAGGCGCTCCTGGCCCGGGCTCCCCCGGCACAGCTGCTGTTGGGGCCGGAGGTGAGTGCTTTGGGGTCGCCGGCGGGGGGAATCTTTGCAGTAGGAGAGGAAGAGCTGTGGTGTGCAGGGGGGGCGGAGGGAGGATGGAGGGGCGGGCAGGGGGGGCCTAGGCGGGGCCGAGCCGGTCCTCCGGCAACTAGGGCCTGGAGGCCGGACCTGGGGGCTGTGCTGGCGTGCAGGTTCGGGTGGGCGTGTTTGAATGTGTATGCTTGTGATTGTGGTGGTTGGGGAAGGTTATTAGAGGGGAGGAATACTAGGGAGGGTCGTGGGATGAGAATAACCTGGGACAAGAGTCATCGGATGGGGGCGACCGAGGTCAAGGATCACTGCATGGAGGGAACTAAGGGAGGGTTCATTGCATGCAGGAGCTACCGAGTAGGCTATGGTCATAGGATGGAGATGGAGTCGATGCGAGGGGTCATTGGATAAAGGCGGCTGAGGTTAGGGGTCATCGGATAGGAGGCGGACAAGGGGAAGTGTCCCTGCATGGAGGGGCGACCGGGCAGGGAAGGGTCATGGGATTAGGGAGCCACTGGGGAGGGGTCGTTAGATGGGGTAGGTCTCACGAAGGTGGAAGGGTCATAAAGGGAAGCAGGATTAGAGTCTGAGAAGCTTAATTTTGGGGCTTCCGCTTTGTTACTAACATTTGGCCCAGCAAAAAGAGCTTCCCCAAGAGAATCAGCGTCAGGGTGCTGAGGAGGCATCGAAGTGTGGGATTGAACAGTGAGGGTACAGAAGGTGGGCATTGATAGGTAAGGATTTAACTAAAGGGTGTTAAGGGAGAGAGAGAATGAGTATGAGTGAGTCAGAACCTTGAGGAGAGGGTTTGGGGACCTAGAAAGAAGGAAGGAATAGAGAACTGATAAGACGCGGTGATATGGACGGATGTGGGGAGAGTGTGATAAGCACTCGTGCTTGGACTGACTTAGGTTTGAGGGTGGAGTAGGGAGAACTAAATGATTTTACCCCATTGCAGTCTTGGCCTTTGCAGCCAGAGATCTTTCACCTCACCTCCTTTTCTTTTACTACTATGAGGACTGAGGGTAGGGGGGAGAGGAGAGTTGAAATCTTATCTAGTGCTCTATCCTCTTAAGAGGGAAGAATAATCTAGTTCTTTTTCAGGCAATTTAAAAAGAAATTATAAACGTATCATTTAACAGCCGCATATCAACATTAAAAAAAAAAGATTGCATAGGAAACTGGAGAATTTTTTATTTTATGTGTTTTTAAAAGAGTATTATTTTCCCCAGTTACATGTAAAAATTTTTAACATTTTTAAAATTTTTAATTTCAAATTCCCTTTCTCCCTTTCTTTGAGAGGTAAGCACTTTTAGATGAGTTTTTTTCTCCAACAAATGCAGTTCTGCTTTTAAAAAAAAATTTTTTTTTCCATGTATTAGACCTTTCTACTTTTGAACTCTTTTGTGTCTGTGACAAATAGTGACATAGTTATGCACAGTTCAATAATTTTTTTAGTATAATTGCTTATTGTGTTCCAAAATGCCTGTACCAGTTGACAGTTGTAACCAACAGTTTTAGTGTACCTATCTTCCTTGATCCCCCAGTAATTGCTATTGTCCTTTGCAATCTTTGCCAGTTCAGTTAGTGAGTCAGAACAACTTGATATTTCTTATATTAGTTATTTGGAGCATGTTTTCATATAGGGTTTGTTGCTTGCTTTTTTTTTCATTGGTTAACTGCCTTTTAATATATGATAGCCTATTGTTAGTAATTATTATTATTATTATTTTTTGAGGTATTTGGGGTTAAATGACTTGCCCAGGGTCACACAGCTAGGAAGTGTTAAGTGTCTAAGACCAGATTTGAATTCAGGTCATACTGATTTCAGGATTGGTGCACTATCTACTATACCACTTAGCTGCCCCCGGAGCTTCTTTGCTAATATTTTATTCAATAGTTTTGTATTACTGTTCACTAAGAGATAGTGCTATAGTTTTCTCTGCTTTCTTTCTCCTTGCTTTGGGTATCAGGACCATATTTGTTAAATAGGAGTTTGAAAGGATGTCATATTTCTCAGTTTTTGCAAACAATTGTTTTAACTTTTATGTTTCAAGTTTTTTTCTTAACAGTTTATTGAGGGAATTCTACTTTCTATTCCATTTGATTACATCTCATTCTTGTGAGCGAGTTAATCTCATTCATTATATGGTTATGATTATTAGTTGTGGTTTTTTGCTTCATTATACTGCTATTGTAATTTTTCTTCTCTTTACCACTCACTCACCCCTTTCTTTAAAAGAGTTACTCTGTGTTTCCATAAGCCTATATTTGGAATTGTCTTATCCTACTGTTCTTGTTCTTGCCTTTCTTCTCTTTAATCTGCCCAGAACAGATTACTGGTCTATGCTCTTCCTTTCTAGTCCTCACTTTACGTTCGGCAATACTTCAGGTTGAAACTTAGGTTGCTTGTAATTTTTCTCTTCCCAGTTTTGCCCTCCCTCATAATCCCTCTCCTAACCCATTTTACCTATTGATTTTTATTCTGTATATGTTCAATTTTTCTTTCCCCTGATCAGATAATAGTGATGCTCATGAGATATCCATTCCTCCCACCTTCATCTCTAGATTTTACATTTCTTTTTTTTGATGCACCTAACTTATGTGAAATAATCTAACAAACATTTATCGAGAGCGCACGTTGTGCCAAGCACTGTACTAAGTATTTTGGATGCAGTCTTTATTATCAAGTCCACACTCAAATAGGTGAAACAATGTGAAAATGACTATATACCAACCAGATATATATAGGATCCATTGGAGGTAATCACAGAGGGAAGATAATAGTACTAAGAATGATTTTGGAAAAACCTTCTAAAAGAAGATAAAACTGTTTCTCCTCTCCCATCTTTTTAAAAATAACTTTTAAATGAAACTAAACAGATAAAAACCTCATGTAGTTTCTTTACTCTTTCCTAACTTCTTGAAGACAGTAGATTTTGAAGAGACAGTAGTCTTTCTCCCTTATCCCCCACCTCCCTCCAATTAGGAGATATGAACTTGATCATTTATTTTCTTCAAATTGTTTCACCATTCTAGTTTCCTTTTATTGCCTCAGAGTTGCAAAAGTTCTTACCCATCTCTGGTTTTCTCACTCTGACTATTTGGAAATTTTCTATTCTAAAGCTCACATTTTTTGCTATAATTTTTTTTTTCGCTGAATAAGTTAATTTTTGTTACCAGTTTTTTTCTTGTTGCCTTGAAATATGTAATATTCTAAAATTTCTTTTTTCAGAATCACAGAACTTGAGACTCAGAAGAGCCCTCTGCTTCCATTTGCTCCCTTCCACACATGAAGGAAGCTCTGGGACAACATACATGACGAGTGGTCGTCCAGCCTCTGCTTGAAGACCTCCAAAGAGGGGGGACTCCTCCTCTTGTCAAGGCAAGTGCTTTAATTTTTGGACAGCTCTAATTGTTAGGAAGTTTTTCCTGACTTTAGCTTTAATTGGCTTCTTTGCCTTCTGGAGCCAAGCAGAAAAGTCTGATTTCTCTTCCACATACAATCCTCTGGATACTTGAACCCAGTTATCATCTCACCCCTGAATCTTTTCTCCAGACTAAACATATGCATTTCCCTCAAGCAGTGCTTGTATGTTATGAACTCAAAGCCTTTCATCATTTTGATTGCCCTCCTGTGACTGTTCTTGCCCACGTTATCAGTGTTCTTAAAACTATGGTGCTCAGAATTGAACTCAGTACTCCCAGATGAGGTCTGACTAGGACAGAGTACAATAAAATAACTTCTCTCTTCTTAGAAGCCATGGACCTCTTAATGAATTCCAAGATTACACTAGCCTTTTGAGCTGCCACATTACTCTGCTGTTTCATTTTAAGCTTTCAATTTACCAAAAACTCCAGATCTCCATGTTTCTTCCCTCTTTTATTTCTAGATTTTTTTTTTTTGTACCTAAAGGGAAATCCAGCTTGAGGTCCTAGCTTATTGGGATCCTTTTGAACCCAAACTTCTGTCATCCATTATGTTAGCTACAAATCTGCAAATTGGATGCACATATACCTTTAAAGAAATAGTGCACAAAAATATTAAATAACACAGAGTCAACAAACACAGATTCCTGAAATATTGTACTGGAGACCTCTTGGGGCACTGACAGTGAATCTTAAACAACTGTTCTTTAAGTCTACCTAGCTGACTTTCTGAATCCATCAAATTATATTATGTTTAATATTTAAAACTCTGCCTCTTCTTTAGCATATATTAGTATGAAATATATTTTCAAAATCTTTGCAAAAAATCTAACTATGTCTATGGTATTCCCTTCATCTACTAGTTCAGTAATCAAAAATGTCAAAAAAAAAAAAAAATGAGGTTAGTTTGTTTTTGAAGAAGTCATGTGGGCTTTTTGTAATCTGTGTTTCCCTTTTTTAGATATTCACCAATTGATTCTTTAATGGTTCTTTCAATAATTTTCCTATCAATTGAAGTCAAACTCACTGGTCTGTGGTTTTCAGACTCTTATCTCTTTCCTTTTTTTTTTTTTTTTTTAAACCGAAACAAAATTTGGCCCATCTCCAATCTTGTGGTATCTCTATCATCTTCTATGATCTTCCAAATATCACTAATCGCAGTTGTGCAGTCACATAGCCAGTTCTTCTAGGACCCAAGTATGTAGTTCATTTGGACTAGGTGACTTTAATTCATCAAATGTAGCTAGATGTTGCCTTACTAATTTCTTAGATATCTTAATTTTCAAGTTCCTCTTAGTCTTTGTGCTGTCATTTTTAGTCTGTGTCATTCTATTTTATAGAGAAAACAGAAACAAATTAAGGATTGAGTAGCTCTGTATTTTCTGTTTTGTCATTTATCATCTCATCTATTCCAAGAAGATTAATGCTTAAAAAACTGCACTAAGACTTTTGCACACACTTTATAACTAAAAAGCTTTTTTTTGGTTGCCCTTGGTCATTCTCACCAGCACCAGATTATCCTGAGCTTTAGAATTCTTTTTTTTTTTTTTTAATTTTTATTTAATAATTACTTTATATTGACAGAATCCATGCCAGGGTAATTTTTTTTTTTTTACAACATTATCCCTTGCACTCGTTTCTGTTCCAATTTTTTCCCCCCCTCCCTCCACCCCCTCCCCTAGATGGCAAGCAGTCCTTTATATGTTGGATATGTTGCAGTATATCCTAGATACAATATATGTTTGCAGAACCGAACAGTTCTCTTGTTGCATAGAGAGAATTGGATTCAGAAGGTATAAATAACCCGGGAAGAAAAACAAAAGTGCAGATAGTTCACATTCATTTCCCAGTGTTCTTTCTTTGGGTGTAGCGCTTTAGAATTCTTGATGTTATTTTTATGTAACTATGCTACATTTTTTATATACATTTTCTATTACTTGGTCTTGCTTCAGTCTTTTTTACAAACCTTTTTAAAATCAAAATTAGTTGATGAGTTCCTGTGCAACCAAATTACTCTTTTCAGACAAATCTCTTTTTTTCATTCTTATGAGAATTATTTTCTTTTATCTTCAGGATTTTATTCTTGAATATATTTTATGTTCCTCTAGGCTTGACTCCCCGTGAAGCATTTTAGTTCATGGGATGCTACTTATTTTTTCTCTGAACCCTCTGAAATCTACTTTCCCCAAATCTAGGTACCAAGGTGCATGTTAGACTTTGCCAGATTTTCTTCTCTATTATAAACTCTGCAATGACAGCTACGTGATTCAGGCCAGTTCCAATGGACTTGTGATGAAGAGTGTACCCAGAGAGAGGACTGTGGGAACTGAGTGTGGATCACAACATAGTATTTTCACTTTTTTTTTGTAGTTATTTGCTTGCATTTTGTTTTCTTTTTCATTTTTTTCCTTTTTGATCAGATTTTTCTTATGCGTGATGATAATTGTGGAAATATATATAGAAGAATTGCACATGTCTAACATATAATGGATTACTTGCCATCTAAAGGAGGGAATGTGGACAAGGAAAGGAAAAAAAAATTTAACACAAGGTTTTGCAAAGTGAATGTGGGAAATTATATATGTTTTGAAAATAAGAAGCTTTAATTTTTAAAAAATAAACTCTGCAATGGTATTAGGGTTTTTTTGTTTTTTTAATTGCAGTTGCATTTCCTTGGATGAACAAATAATGAATATTTACTCATTGCCCAAAAGTGCAATAAATGCTGAGGATACAAATAGAAAAAATGACATTGTTCCTAGTCTCAAGGAGTTCCCACACTCCCAAGTGAAGGATATATAAAAGAAAACTCAGATTGAATGAAAGTTCAGTACTTGACTAAAGTTTACCACCTCTGTTCTAAGCTGTTAATTTTCTTTCAATTGTCTAATTTTGTTATTTATCTTTTTGAGTTCTTTATTCTTTTCATGTGCTCTTAGAGTTTTTAAGTCCAATGCCTTCTTTTTTTGTGGAGTTCTACTTGTGATCCTCTTATTGAAGATTTTCTTAAGCTGCTTAACCTGTAATATTTATTGCATTCGATTTGGCATTTTCTTCTGTTTATTCTTGTCAGAAGTTTTAATGGTAAATTCTTCATCAGTGAAATGAAAGATTGGACTAAATGCTTCCCATTCCATGACCTCCATCATTTCTTTTAGCACAGTAGTATTCCATCACATTCATGTACCATAACTTCTTCATCCATTCCCTAATTGATAGGCATGCACATAGTTTTCAGTTGCTTGCCACAGCAAAGAACTGGAAGTCTTTAGGGTTTATATCTAATATTGATATTCCTGGGTTGAAGTACATATATAGTTAATGATGGGCATAGTTCCATATTCCTTTCCATAATGACAGGAGTAGTTTACAATTTCATCAACAATGCAATAATATACCTATTTTACCATAGTTCCCTTTATCATTTTTCGTTTTCCTTTTTGGTTAACTTTGACAAACTGTTGGGTATGAGAGATTTTAAAATGTGTTTCCCTAGTTATTAGTGATTGAGAACATTTTTGTCATATGCTATTGAAAGCTTAGATTTCTTTTTCTGAAAAATGCTCATTCACATCATTTGACCATTTATAATTTAGAGAATGGCTTTTGTTCTTTTAATTTAGAAGACTTCCCTACATATTTTAAAAATTAGATTTTTATTGGAAAAAGTTGTTGCAGAGATTCCCTCCTCCTCATTTACTTGTTTCCTCTCTAATTTTAGTTGCATTGATTTTGTTTGTGCAAAATCTTTTTAATTATATATAATCAAAATTGTCCATTTTATCTCCTGGATCCTTTTTATCTTTTGTTTGGACATGGACTCTATTTCTTTAAAAAAAAAAAAAAAAAAAAAAAAAAGTGAAGGAGGCCTAAGGGAAGTTTAATGGAAGAATCAGGAATAAATTCAGGTATCCTAACTATTAGTCTTATGCTCTTCACATTTATATGGCAGTTTTTACATGACAGGTTTTCTTTTTCTTTTCTTTTTCTTTTTTTTGCTGAGGAAATCGGGGTTAAGTGACTTACCCAGGGTCACACAGCTAGGAAGAGTTAAGTGTCTGAGACCAGATTTGAACTCAGGTTCTCTTGACATCAGGGCTGGTGCTCTATCTACTGCGCCACCTAGCTGCTCCCATGACAGGTTTTCTTTAGACAAGATAGTGCAAAGTAAAGACTTTAATTTTTAAGGAGGAAAATAGAAAGGTGAGGAGATATTTAATGGGAAGGAGAGGTTGGAGGTAAAAGAATGATGTTACAAACTTGAAAATTGCTAATTACTTGATAAACCACAGCAATTCATGCTCAAATTGAGCTGGATTCTTTGGGAATTGATTTTTCTAAAAGATATTAAAACACAGTCTTCCATTTCCTTTTCACAATTTGGGGTCTGAACCCTTACTATTGTTGTTTTTTTTTTAATAGCTTTTTATTTACAAGATATATGTATGGGTAATTTTTCAGCATTGACAATTGCAAAATCTTTTGTTCCAACTTTTCCCCTCCTTCCCCCCACCTCTTCCCCCAGGTGGCAGGTTGACCAATACATGTTAAATATGTTAATGTGTAAGTTAAATACAATATATGTATATGTGTCCAAACAATTATTTTACTGTACAAAAAGAATTGGACTTTGAAATAGTGTACAAGTAGCCTGTGAAGGAAATCAAAAATGCAGGCAGACAAAAATAGAGCAGTTGGGAATTCTATGTAGTGGTTCATAGTCATCTCCCAGAGTTCTTTCTCTGGGTGTAGCTGTGAACCCTTAACTATTGTAACAAGATTCTTTGGTTTACTAGTTATAGTAATGTTTCACACATAGTGTTCATTATGTATCTCAAAGAGTGTATGTGTATATACATGTAAGTTTACTCATATGCACACACACACGTAGGAAGGGTACCAGGAATGTTTCAAGAGTGGATAGGTTATTGTAAATAAGAGCCTGTCAAGGACTGTACTTCAGCAGCCAGTTAAGTTGACCATGAAATAAACACACTGCTTTTAGGTAACTGTGTTTTTTTGATTGGTCTGTCATATCCAGGGACTGAATACTTCCCAGATCTACTACATCTCACTGAAAAGCACAGGAGAACTGTGGACACTTGCAAGGGAAACTTGATTTCTGAGTTGCAATTACTCATTTTTACAGTGAGTTTGTTGAACTAAATATTCTCTAAGATTCCGTTTGTCATTTTAGAAATATCTGCAGTACATTTCATTTATACCATTTATGAGGCTGATCATGGCCACCTTGGTAATCTTTGCAAATGTAGTCTCTTTTTTTTTTTGGAAAAATCCAAGAGAAAAATTTTTGTTTCTTTCTCCACTTAACTTCAGGTAGAAATAGAAAATGAAAGGAGAAAAAAAGCACATACTTCGTATTACCAGTAGTATATAGTTCTGATCACAGAGCAATTGCATTGTAATAAACAAGTCTTGCAAGATTTAGGTGGTGAATGTATATTGAAAATGGCTGAAACAAGTGTTAGTGACCAGAGCATTTCTTTGGGTTCATTCATACTACTATCCCTGTCCTGGTAGAGTGACCCTTATTTATGCAGCTGGATAGTTCAGTGGATAGAGAGCTGAGATTAGAGTCCAGAAGATCTTATTTCAAATCCAGCTTCAGATACTATGATCCTGGGCAAGTTATTTAATCTCTGCCTCAGTTTTCCTCATTTATAAAATGGGGATAATAATAGTACCTACTTCTCAGAGTTCCTATGAGAATCAAATGTGATGATATCAGTAAAGTGCTTTGTAAACCTAAGAAGCTATTAGATGTTAGCTAATATTATTGGTTAATATTGTTGTCTTAAACATTAGGGTGGGCTAGTTTCAGTTTTGACTTGGGAACAAGGAAATAGTTTTGGGCAGTTTTGACATTGTTGCCCAAATGGCCAACTTCCCCTTTGGAACAATTTATGGCTTTTGTTTTGCATTTTAGTCATGGCTTTTTGAGATTTATTCTTAGTAATTCTCTTTTTGTATAATAATGGTGATCCTCATTCTTCAGGAGGTTGTTCATAAAGCAATGTAAATAAATGGTGCTCATTTGGAACTATGTTCAAAAAATTACCTAATTGTGCATACTCTTTGACCTAGCAGTATTACTACTGGGCTTATATCCCAAAGAGATCTGAAAGGAGGGAAAGGGACCTGTATGTGCAAAAATGTTTGTGGCAGCCCTTTTGTAGTGGCCAGAAACTGGAAACTGAATGGATACCCATCGATTAGAGAATGGCTGAATAAATTATGGTATATGAATGTTGTGGAATATTATTGTGCTGTAAGAAACAATCAACAGGATGATTTTTGAGAGGTCTGGAGAGACTTACATGAATTGATGCTAAGTGAAATGAGCAGAACCAGGAGATCACATTATACATGGCAACAACAAGACTATACGATGATCAATTTTGATGCATGTGGCTCTCTTCACCAGTGAGAGGGTTCAAACCAGTTCCAATTGTTCAGTAATGAAGAGAGCCATCTACATCCACAGAGAGTGGACCTGAGTGTGGACCACAACATAGCATTTCCACTTTTTCTGTCATTGCTTGCTTGCATTTTGTTTTCCTTCTCAGGTTTTATTCTTTCTAGATTCGATTTTTAATGTGCAGCAAGATAACTGTATAAATATGTATACATATATTGGATTTAACTTATATTTTAACATATTTAAAATATATTGGACTACCTGCCATGTAGGGGAGAGAGTGGGGGAAAGGAGGGGAAAATTTGGAACAGCAGGTTTTGCAAAGGTCAATGTTGAAAAATTACCCATGCATATGTTTTGTAAATAAAAAGCTATAATAAAATAAAATTTTAAAAAATAATAAAAGGTGCTCAAGTAGCACTTGTATTTCAGGGAAAAGGAGGCAGAAAGAAGAGTATTCTTTTGCTTCTCTTTTAACTAACATAGAATAAGAGGAACCATTTGAGAATTGTTTGCTTATAGGCCCTAACCCATATTAAAAAATGGTACAAACAAGTTGGATGAATTATCAGCCTCATCCTATCCATTATCAAGCATCTTCCTCTATCCATTTTAATCTGTAGTCCTTTGGAACCAATCTGCTTGTCTTTATGCTTTGAGATTCTTTCTTTGGGAATTAATTCAGATTTTTTTTAACTTATCTCTAGAATATGGAGCATCTTACCACTAAGCAGCATGTGCATTTGCCAATGTAGGATCATGTGGAAATGAACTGAATTTGTGCACTTTGATTTATGTGGAGCCAAAAGTTCTGTTCTGGTGACAAGAGAGGTGGGTGTTTAAGATATAAACAGTAAGATATAAACTCTTACTGAGCAGAAGAAAGATTCCAGGAGGAGTTTGTCAGATTTCTTTCTAGAGTGGACTTTCTCTTTTTCTCCTCTCCTTCCTTTTAGTCTAAGAGGAATTAGAATCACTCTTCTTATCAGTGAATTCTTTCTATGTTCATATATTGATTCCATCCTGTCCTGCTCTCTCGTTAGCTTCCTCATCTGTAAAGTGGGGTGGTGGACAAAATCAGACTCCTCATCTTCATGCCCAGCTTCTCCCGCTGACATCAGGGTCTCTTCTAATCAGGGTCTTGGCCACAATTGCTCAGAGCCTGATTCCATCATGTGATCCTCCAGAATAACCCTGGAAAGTGGGTTCAGTCATTATCCTTTTATAGAAAATGGGGCCTAAACATATAAGTGGGGCTATAACTATGCCCAGACTCTGTTTGCAAAAGACTTGACTACCATTTTTTCAAGTAAAACATAAAAGATGGACTTACTAAGGATAGGCTGGGTGGAACCTGTTGAGGAACCTGACTGGTACTTGGATTTCTGTTAAGCCACAACCATGTCTGCACAGGGAGTCCTGTGAGGAGAGAGGATGCAAGGTTCTCAAACAAAGTCTCTTATCTGTCTAGAGAGAACTTGTTGGGTCAGGGAACTAGGGCTCAGAACCAGGATGGGGCCAAAAGGTGTAACACCAGGACCCAGAACTGAACTGGAGGTCTGGGAGCCTTAACAAGGTGACCCAAGGACCCAAAACTTTTCCCATTGAAGAACACCAACTGTGCCAGCAGTAAGGAAAAGTGAGTTTAGCTTGAGTTAGGTGCCAAAAATATTGGGGATACACTAAAATGTTGGGGTACCTAAGCATGGGTTGTGTTACCCTCTGAAAGAGTTCAGGTTTGAACCCTCTCCAAATCAATTAAGGGCATTTATTTGGGCATTACATTGAGTAAAGGATATATAGCCTTCAGGCCTCCTCTTTAGGGGAGAGGGACTAACAGAGGGTAATGGTACATTAGAACTTACCAAGATATTTCAGAAGGGGCAAATTCCTGGAATTACCCCATTTCAGGAGCTCTTTCCTGCAATCTTGAAATGGCTAATCTGTGTAACAGATATTCTGCAAATAGAAACACAGAAGCCAAATTTGTTGGTTTGGGTTTTGTGTATTTTTAAGGCAGATAGGACTGTTCTTCCATCTTTTCTACAAACCATAGAAAAATTTAAAAGTTTTTATTTCTTGAGCAATTTATCTCTCCTCGAAATTTGTCTTGGATTCTAGACACATCTGTGTGATCTAAGCAAGTCCCTAATTATCTTAGTTCCCAATATAAATTTTCAAGACTCTAAAATTTCAGAGAAGATAAATTGACGGAAGTTTCTCACCAATAGCTCCCTGCACTGAATTCATATGAGGACTGACCTAAGACAATTAATACTTAGGGGACAGAGCTTATTTTTAGGATTAAATAACATAATGTGTATAGAGTAATTTGCAATATTTAGAGCACTATACACATGTCAGTTATTTTTATTAATTAAGTACTCAGGAAATATTAGTTGAATGAATACTGGTAATCTGATGGTACATTTTTTCCCCTCCCTTCTGGTTTTCAGGACAATTGCCAGTTTGAGTAACACCATGAATGCTATTGTTGCTCTCTGTCATTTTTGTGAGCTCCATGGCCCTCGAACCCTCTTCTGTACAGAAGTTCTGCATTCTCCTCTTCCCCAGGGGGCTGGAAATGGAGATAGCCCTGGGCAGGGAGAACAGGCTGAAGAAGAAGAAGGTGGCATCCAAATGAGCAGTCGAATTCGCTCTCATAGCCCAGCAGAAGGGGCCAGTGCTGAATCCAGCAGCCCAGGTCCAAAGAAATCAGACATGTGTGAGGTGGGTTGTCTTTGGATTCTTAGAAAAGTTCTACCCTCTGCATGTTTGTAGCATTCTAAGTTATACCCTATCCCATTTCTGTTATCTAAACAGTAAGCTAGTCAGTTACCAACTTAGAAATTATGTGCTAAGTAAGATCATTCTGACTATTTAGACAAAAAATTATTCTAGAAGTCTTGTAAATTAGGTATTTCTGAAGAACTCATACATTTTAAACTTTTATTAGTATTTTGTTTTGACACAGTAGATGCATCTCAAAAAGTGATTATGGTTGATGTTAATCTTCCAATTTTGTATTTTACCATTTGTTATTAGAAATACCCTCATAAATTTTTTGAAAATTGATCTCCATGGTCAGTATTTTTTTTCCTCAATAGTATTTGGTTTTTCCAAATACATGAAAAGATAGTTTTCAACATCCATTTCTGTTAGATTTTGTATTCCAAATTTTTTCTGTTTTGTGCCTGTCCATCCCTAGACAGCAAGCAAAGTGATATAGATGGGAAATCCTCTTAAACTTATTTACATATTTGTCTTGGTGTATGAGAAAAATCAGATATGGTTAATATTTCTTGACAAATTTTATGTTTTCTTTTTTGCTCCCTTGTTATTTCCCTTTCATCAAATATTGTTTCCATATCTACTTTTCTCCAATAAACAAGTTAACCCACAGTTTTTTAACTTGCAGAATATTTTCTGTTTTATTTTGTTTTGTCTCCCAGTCCTTATCTGTTCCTCTATTTGTCCTCCACTTTGTGTTTATTTTTTCCTTGTGTTTTTTGCCTCTCTTGACTAAAAGACTCTTTGTTGTTGGATTCTATGAGAACTTTATTTAGGAACAGGAAACTAATAACAACAAACATCCCATAAACTTCACTGACCATACATATGTTGGACTTGGTTTATGGTCACTACTATATAATGTACAAAGATCATTTCTAGATCTGTGGTTTTTTTCTTCACATTCTACTATCAGTTCCTTCATACTAGGCAGCTTATGGAGTCCAAATAGCTTGAGAATCACTAATCTAAGATTCATATTACAACAAATACTTGTAAATTATTCATATTAATACCCAATGCATGATGGTCTGAATGGAGAGATTGTTCATTCTATCATTAATTTTGAAAGTCCCTGAGTCGTTAATGTCTCCTTTTTTACCCCCATTCATGAAATAGAATTATATAAAAGAAGCATCCGTGGATTTAATTTAATGCCTAAATAAGTGGTTATTATTATGGAAAATTTGAACAAGTTATTATAATTTGTATGTGTGGGGAAAGGAATGATTTTATTCTTGTTTTAGATCAGTTCTACCTTCTCTTTCCCTTGTTTGGGATAGGGCTGTCGATCACTTGCAGCAGGACATCCTGGGTACATCAGCCATGACAAAGAAACGTCGATAAAATATGTTAGTCATCAGCACCCAAATCATCCACAGCTCTTCAGTATTGTTCGCCAAGCCTGTGTTCGAAGCCTGAGTTGTGAGGTAAGACAACTTTGCCTGAAAAGAAAAACCTTTTGAGAAATTTCCAAAATCAGATGAAAGAAAAGGAAAAAAACACACACAAACCAAAAAACTCCCCAAGTAAACAGATAACAATTTAAAAAAATAGGTGAAAATACTATGCTTTAATCTACATTCAGCCTCCGTAGTTTCTTGGATGCAGATGGCTGTCTCCATCACAAGTGTATTCTAATTGCCTTGAATTACCTCATTGTTGAAAAGAGCCAAGTCCATCACAGTTGATCATCACATAATCTTGTTGCTGTGTACCATAATTTATTCAGCTATTCTCCAATTGATGGGCATCCCCTCAATTTTTAGTTTTTTCCCACTACAAAGAGGGCTGCCACAAACATTTTTGCACATGTAGGTCCCTTTCCCTCCTTTATGATCTCTTTGGGATACAGATCCAATAGAAACACTGTTGGATCAAAGAGTATGTACAGTTTGAAGTCCTTTTGGGCACAATTCCAAATTGTTCTCCAGAATGGTTGGATAATTCATGATTCTACCAATAGTGCATTCATGCCCAAGTTTTCCCACATCCTCTTCAACATTTGTCATTACCTTTTCCATCTTAGCCCTATGAGAGGTGTGAAGTGAGTATAGTAATTAATATTGTGGGAAATACGCCATTCTGGATGTTTAATTTTCAGATTTTTAATGCTTGCTGTTTTTAAGTATCCAAGAAAGATTTCTTAAATTACATGAACAATTTAACTTAATTTTAAGTAATAATTTTAGTACTGTGATACAATAGGAAATTGTTCTATCTAGCCTTCAACTCTTCATTGCTTGCCTGCAGTTGATTGTGTAAATAATTTCAAGGTCCTTAGGGCTTTCTGTCCTGAGGGCTGGAAGTTCCCCACCCTATTAAAAAGAAAATGTGTAGGATTGCTAGAAGGATCTTCAGCCAATAGAATTTGCAAGGTGAAACGCAATCTTTTATTATTTTATATGTTCTAAACCAAGAAGAGGACTAACTGACTTAAACATAATTGTTGTGTCCATCAGGTCTGTCCTGGTCGGGAAGGTCCTATTTTCTTTGGAGATGAACAACATGGCTTTGTGTTCAGCCACACTTTTTTCATCAAAGATAGTCTGGCCCGGGGTTTCCAGCGCTGGTATAGCATTATTGCTATCATGATGGATCGGATTTATCTTATCAATTCTTGGCCCTTTCTGCTGGAGAAGATTCGAGGGATCATTGATGAACTTCAAGGCAAAGCATTGAAGGTGGGTTACAGAGATGGGGATGGATGCTTTTTGGTTTGGGAAAGGATCTATTACGCACTGCAGGGCCAAAACCTAAGGGAGGCATGGCATGGAGATGCTTCATTGTGCACCAATGCTAATGATGATTTATGAGAGACATTAAAAATGCTTTTTTTCTCAGGTTTCTCAGAGGTTTTTATTATGCATAGAAGAACATGTCAGTTCTCTATCTTGCTTTAATGGAGCTTGTATTTGGTTTCTGTTACTTTGGGGAAAACTCAGTAGCTTTCTCATTACCTCTTTTTCCTTTGACTTCTAAATATGTCAAATATTTGAATATAACAACTGTTTTAGGCCTTATTTGTGGATACAGAACAATATTCAAACATTTGTTCAACACTTTCTGTGTCAGGCATAGTACTGGCCTCTGGGGATATAAAAACAAAAATGAAACCTTCTATCTCCTCTAGGAGCTTGTATTATGTCAAAGGGGACAGAATGCACATGTAGAAATTTATAAAAAAAAATACATGATGCCTTTGGTGGGAAGCACTGGCAGCCAAGGATCCAGAAAGGCCTCAGGTAGAAAGTGGCTTTTGAGCTGAGTCTAAAAGATTTTAGCAGCCTAGGTGAGGAGGGCATGCATTTCATGCATGGGAAAGAGCAATGCAAAGTCAAAAGATGGCATGTCATGTGTTGGGAAGAGTAAAAAGGCTAGTTTGGATGAATTATAGAATGTATGGTAGGGAGTAAATGTGTAACAAGATTGAAATTCTAGAAAAGGGCAAAGTAAAGAATTTTTAGAGGCAAGTGAAGGAGTTCATATTGATCATAGTGTCAGTAGGGAGCTTGTTGAGTAGAAACAACATGGTCAGGGACAGTTAGGTGGTTCAGTAGATGGAGTGCTGGGCTTGGAATCAGGGAGCATCAACTTCCTGATTTCAAGTCTCAGCTTCAGACACTTACTTTGTGATCCTGGGCATTTACTTAACCCTGTTTGCCTCCGTTTCCTCTTCTATAAAGTGAGCTGGAGAAGGAAATAGCCACCCTCTCCAGTATCTCTGCTGAAAAAAAACTAAAAAGTCACACAAGAGTCAGAAAGGACTACAATGACTATACAACAAGAAAACATGGTTCGACTTGAACTTTAGGAAAATCACTGTAGCAGCTTTGTGGAAACATGGATTGGAGTAGAAAAGACATGAGGCAGGAACATCAAATAGTACCTTTTACAGTTATCTAAGCAATGGTGAATTGGACTTGGCTAATTAGCTGTATGAATAGAAAAGGCATATATGCAAAAGACGTGTAGAGAAAAAACAAGTTTTGGCAACTGAGTAGGTATGTGCAATGTAGAATGAATGAGAGTGAAGAAGAGTGAAGAAAGAGAGAAGAAGGTTGTGAACCTTAGTGACTGAGAGGTGGTGGTAACCTCAATAGAAATAGGGGAATTTGGAAGAGAGGTGGGGTTTGGGGAAAAGGTAGTTTTGTTTTGGACACGTGGAATTTGAGGTGCCTATGGGACAGCCAGTTCCAAATACACAATAAGTTTCTGTTGATGTGTAGGAGTGAAGTTCGGGAAAGAGCCTAGGGCTGCATATACACATTCACATTGCTGTGAAAATGACATTGAACTCATGGAAGCTGATAAAGTCACCACGTAAGAGTATAAGAGGAAAGAGTGGAGCACCAAGACACCCTCAGGTCAGTCTACAGTTAAAGGATATGATAAGGACGATGATTTTGAAAGTTAAATAGGAAAAAACAGTCAGAATGACAGGAGAAGCAGGAGAACATTATCATGAAAACCATAAAATGGCATATCTGGGAGAAGTGATTGGTAGTGCCATGCTCTAGTGGGCTCAATAAGGTTGAGGATTGAGAAAAGCCTTTGGGTCTGGCAATTCAGAGATGAGCTGATAACTTTGAAGAGAGGTTTCAGCTGAATATTGATGTTAGTCCAGATTGCAAAGGATGTAGAGAATGAAAGGCATCACTCACAGATGGATTTTTTCAGTGAGGTAATCTGAGAAGAGGAAAAGAGATGGAATGTTACAGCTACTGGAAATGGTAGGATTTGTTTGTTTTTTACGTTTCTTGTTACCATTTGTGCTTATATCACTCACATTTCCCACTGTAGTCTTCTTCTAGCCCCATCCCATATCTGTTATGGTAAAGAATAAATGAAGAGGAAGGGGAAAAAAAGCTCCACAAAACTAACACACATACTGAAAGAGTTTGTTGTCGTATGCATTATTTCTCACCTCTTGTTCCCCACTGCTGCAAACAAGTGGTCTTCCCATTTCTCTCCTTTGGGAACAAACATGATCATTATAATTTTTTTAAACATTTTGTTCATTTTGAACTTGAATCTATAAAGACAAAAGAGAACATTTCCACATTCACGGCACAACATTAAAAAAGGATTCAGTATAAAACTATGAATTTCCATTTCACAGTGTTTCTTTTTTTTTTTTTTAAACTAATTAATACTGCATGTCATTTTCAACTTCTCTGCTTTTCTGTTTCCTTCTAAGTTTTCTTTTATTTTCTGCAGCAGACTTTTTTTCTTTCTCATTATAATTGAACAGTTATCAGTTTTAGTTGCTCTTTCCATTTTTATTGAGTCATTTTTCAGTCGTGTCTGACTCTTTGTGGCCTCATTCTTAGCAGAGATACTAGAGTGGTTTGACATTTCCATCTCCAGATTATTTTATAGTTGAGGAATTGAGGCAAACAGGATAAAGTGAATGTTCAGGGCCACAGGGCTAGAACGTATCTGAGGCCAAATTTGAATTAAGGAAGAGGAGTTTTTCTGACTCCAAGCCTGACACACATTCATTGTGCCAAATGACACCACTTTGTTCTTTCTGTTTACATTGTTGTAATCCATGTGTGTCACCGTTTTGTTTTTATGGATGTAAGAGATTTGTGCATCTTGCTTGGCTACAGGGAAGGAACCTGTAGATAAGGAGACACTGAAGATTAGAGAAAAAGTGGGGATGATATTAGCCACAATCTGTTGGAGAAGAAAGAATGGGATGGGATCCAGGATGCAAAATAATACACATCAGAAAAAAAAAAAAAAAAGAGCAAACAAATGCTGAGCTGTATAATATTCACTATGTAAGTATAATAGGTGTTCAAACAGAGTGATAATATTTTAGCCAAAACCAATCAGAGTAGGCTTTATGTAATAAAAGAGATTTGAACTGGACCAGCTGGCTGGAGAGCTGGTATTTTTGGTTTGGTAAAAAGAGTTTTTCTGTCTTTAGGTGTTTGAGGCAGAACAGTATGGCTGTCCACAACGTGCCCAAAGGATGAACACGGCTTTTACTCCATTCTTACACCAACGGAATGGCAATGCAGCCCGTTCTCTCACATCATTGACAAGTGATGAAAATTTGTGGGCTTGTCTGCATACTTCCTTTGCTTGGTAATAATCCTTTGAAGATAAGGCCTACTGCTTCCATTTAAAAATGAGACTCTGCTATTCTTTGTGTTATGTCAGTATCCATCATGAAATTTGGTTTTGATGATACGTTAAGGGAATGTGGTGACTCATTGTTTATTTGACACTGGCTAGGTTCTGTAATACTTGTTAAATTGAGCACTATACTAACAATAACTTAAGTAGGATTGATTGGTGGAAATTACTCATTTTCATTTTCTATAGGCTTCTGAAAGCTTGTGGCAGTAGACTGACCGAGAAACTTCTAGAGGGAGCACCCACAGAGGACACGTTGGTTCAAATGGAAAAACTTGCTGGTAAGACTTGGTGGTTGCTAGCTTTCAGAAAGAGCACTTTCTAGGTTGACTTCTGGATCCATCTTACAGTGACACTGAGAATTTTACTTTCTGTGAATACTTAAATCTTACCCTTCTTAAGTTTCTAGTTTTACTTCTTTGGAGCATGCATAAGGAAATGTTTTTCCCTACCTGGGTTGAAAGTCTGTTGCTACTATATGTCCATTTGTGGATAGTATTGAGAGAAAGGGACTATTTCTCTTCTTTCCCTATTCTTTTGTAGGTAGGTCTCCTATTCCCTACCAAATAAAGAGCTAACGATTTGAAATTTGAAACTTTAATTTGTTAGGAAATTGACCAAGTCTTCTATTGGTGATTATTTGATTCTTGGTGAATAGATTATTTAAGAAATAAAAGAATCAAATGTGACTGAATTCAAGTGGAGTAAAATTAACTAAAAGGGAGAAAAGTTTAAGAGCCTCTAGTAAAAAACTTAATGGAATAAATGAAGTTAGAAATACAGTGTTATGAAGGGATAAAAAGATCACTGGTAAAAATTCAGTCAAAAAGAAAACAGCATCAAAGAAACATATAAGAAATACATAGAAGAGAACTAAAAAAAGTTCAGAGGGAGACAAGAGGGAGAAGTCTTGAGTTTGTTTGAAACCAACATATTGAGTTTGTTATTTTTTAAAAGTTATACTTAAAAGTTGAAATTTCTCAGTTTTCTTTTTTCTTTGTATATGGAAATGTTCATATTTGTCAAATTCATAATAGAGACCTTTTTTTAAAAAAAGCAAGGAATTAAGAGTTATGGGCTTTATTATCACAACAGTTTTTTTAGTTTGCTTGATTTGACAGTCCACTATTTACAGTGACCAATATCCCAAATTTTCTAGAGACTTAACATCTTTTATATAAATGGTATAATTGACTATTATAACTTATAAACCATTCTCCATTGACTGTCTTTTGATATAAAAGTTAAATATACTTAAAGAGTGTCTCTCATGTCAATGACCAACAAGTTGGTGAATTAGACATTGTCTCCCTTCCCCACGTGCTGTCAGCTGCCTTTTTCTCCCCCTCCCCAAAAGATGAATATATGCTGCAGATAAAGAACAATCATAGCTGAATCGGCAGGATCAAAAAAAAAAAAAAAAGTAGAAGAAGAACCCTGACAAAATAAAAGCATTATGCCTTAGATAACTGTAATCCTTCATTTAGTACCATTTTCCTATGTGTCACCATGCTCCTATCAGAAAAGAACAACACAAACCAATCTCTAGGAGCCAGCTCAGCCTAGCAGCTGAGTGACTTATCCAGCATAATGCTACAAATAGAACTCTGTACTCACTCTGAGTTAGGATTCTGTGAAGGGAGAAAGGACTTAGTACAAGGAGCTGTGAATGACTTCTTTGCCATAGTGTTCCCTACATACATAATACCATATATTCTGAATTTGAGCCCATTCTCCTTCCTTTGGTACAATATAATTAAGTCTACTGAGCTAATTGTGATAAAGCAGTAATCATCAAACATTTGGAATAATAGAACCAACTAGACATTAAAGAATTGGGGGATGGATGTAGGGAGGAAATGAAGTCAGTAACCTAATCTATGTTAAAGCCTGAGGTTTCAACATATATTTAACAAACTGGCAGGTGGTAATAATAGTTAGAGGGATTGCAGCAGAACAAGTGTATTATTGTATTGTTGGTGGAGTTGTGAATTGACCCAACCATTGTAGAAAGTAATTTTGAGTTTAGACAGAGAAAGTGAAGAAAATGTTCATAGATTTTGACCTAGAGATTATATTGAGGAAGATGAGTGACAGGAAAAAAATACCCCATAGATACCAGAATATTTATGACAGAAGCTCTTTTTATGGTAACAAAGAACTGAAAACAAAGTTAGAAGTGAGTTAAGAAAAGGCTAAACAACCTACGATACGTGAGTATAATCGAGTATTACTGTGCTATAAGAAGTAATGAATATGATGAATACAGAGAAGCATAGAAAAACTTAAACTGTTAAACTGATCCTGAATTAAGTAAGCAGAAAGAGGAAAATAACATGCATATCAATTACAACTGTGTGAATAAAAAAGAAATAGCAGTAAAACAACTGTAACTGAATGCTGCAAAATTATAATGACTAAGGTTGGCTCCAAAGAAGAAATGAGAAGACTCCTTTGTAATTCTTTGCAGAAGTGCAGTGATACCATGATATGGAAACAATGTCTGAATTTTTTTTGATGTGTTGGTTCATTTTACCAAACTTATTTTTTCCTTTCTCTTTTTTAGAAATTCTTTGTTATAAAGAATGTATTTTTGGTTTCAATTTGGACAAGGAATATAGTGAAAAATATAGATGATCTGAAAGTAAAGGATTTTATTTTTAAAAAATATTTTTTCACTAGCTCAAATTGTGTGCTAGCAGTTGTCTCAATTCAACTACCAAAAAGTTTTAAAAGGAAACACTTTTGATCTGTAACCATTTTAATCTGTAGCTTACAATATGAAATAAAGTTTTAGGACTATTACCTCTGTAGATTGAACAGTTCAAGGAAACAACTTTTCCCATGCTGTCTTGTATGTCTTGTAGACTTAGAGGAAGAATCAGAAGGCTGGGACAACTCTGAAGGCGAAGAAGAGGAAAGGACTCTTTCAGTGCCTGAGGTCACAGATGGGAGGGAGTTAGCCAAATGCTCGACCACTCCCTCCTTGTTGTCAGATTGTGGCAGCTGGCTACCTCGAAAGCTATCCATCTTCAAGTCGCTTCGACACATGAGACAGGTGGGCAGGAGGAGCCCTAATTACAAACCTGAGACAGCATGTCTCTTGTTAGAGAGTTGTTAGTTTTCTGTCCTGTGCATTCAGCATTGTTTCCCCAGAAAACAGAATTACTATAGAAGAAACAGGTGGAAATGCTAAGAGACAAATTGAGACTGGGTTTAAGAAAAAACCTCTTTGGCTCCATACAGAAGATACTGGAGAATTTGATCCTGATGGATATTTAAAGATTATTGATCGTAAAAAAAAAGATCTTGTAAAACTTCAAGCAGGAGATTATATTTCTCTTGGAAAAGTTGAGGCAGCTTTAAAGAATCTCCTGTTAATAGATGACATCTGTCCATATGCAAATAGTTATCATTCTTATGCAATTGGATTTGCTGTGCCAAATCAGAAGGAACTAACAGAGCTAACTCGACAAAAGAGCACTTACTGGACTTAGGAGGAGATCTGTAATAGTCCTGAAATGGAAAAGGAGGTGCAGAAAGTGTTCTCTGAGGCTGCTGTTTCAGCAGATAGAGACAAGTTTGAAATTCCAGTAAAACCGTTTGAGCCCAAATCCGTGGACCCCCAAAATGGGCTTAGTTAATGAATAAGGAGAAGAGATTTTGAAATTATATAGTAAGCATTATACTCTTTTTTCAGGTCTTAGGTGCATCTTCTTTTCGTATGTTGGCATGGCATGTGCTAATGGGAAACCAGGTCATCTGGAAGGGACAAGACATGGATCTTGTCCAATCAGCTTTTGATGTTCTTCGGGTAAAACCATCTCAGAATTTCTTCTTTCTCAGTTTATTTAGAACCTTGCATATTTTTGAGAGGAATTTAAGTCTGTTATGTAAAGAACAAAACCAAAATACTTAAAAGATTCACATAGCCTCCAGGAAAATATCCTTAAAAAGCCCTGCAATTAATATGAATGGCATAGCTTTTGTATTTTATAATTTCATATTGAAGACCAAAGAAACCACAGTGTTTTGAGTTATCATGAGATAACTAAAAAATGATTTTTTTAGAGGAAGAAATTTAGATTTTCAAGGCTGGTTACTATAACATAGATTTCATCAATTTCCGGAACCTTTTTGGGCATTCTGCTTGGAATTCCCAATTTTCTCAAGACTGGTTTATTCATCTTAGATTTTTTTCTCAGGAGATTATTGAAGAATTAGGGGACGGGGAATTTCTTCTTTTAAGAAGGTAACTGATAGAATTATTTAAATCAGCAGGCACACTAAATAGTGCCCTGTGTGTGTGTATGTCACAGTTTTATAGGAGTACAAACAAGCTTAAAATGTCATTGTCCCTGCTGTCAAAGAGTTGACAATTTAGAAGATGGGAAAGAAAGAGTAAACTTATGTGAAAAATTAACATAAAAGATAGATAACCCAGGAGTATAAATATAAGAACTTTTGCTGAATTGAATTGTCATGAATCAATGATAACTGAGTGGTATGGATAGCAAGATCTATGGAAATTTGGGCTGCAGTGTTCTAGAAGGACTTCACAAAAGAAAGGGGGCTTGAACTAGATCTGAATGTATGTGTAATGTTTGGGTAACAGGGGAAATAAGAAGGGATAGCATAGTTTTTCTGTTTTGTTCATAATTACTTTTTGTTTCCTGTTTAGACCATGTTGCCTGTAGGTTGTGTCCGAATTATCCCCTATAGTAACCAGTATGAGGAGGCATATCGATGTAACTTTCTGGGACTCAGTCCTCATGTTCAAATACCATCCTACATACAGACCTCTGGTAAGTTTCTGTCACTTGGAGTCTATGGAGACATACTTTATCTTCTCCTTTTTTACCTCATGTAAGGGATTTGCATATTTATTTCAAGGATCTGGAAGTTGACTTCTGATCTTTCGTCATAAAACTACATATGCACGCTTTAGGAACCAAGCTTCTCTTCTTAAAAAACACAGCTTGAAGGGGCAGCTAGGTTGAGCACTAGATAAAGCACCAGCCCTCAAGTCAGGAGGATCAGAGTTCAGATCTGGCCTCAGATGCTTAACACTTACTAACTGTGTGACCCTGGGCAAGTCACTTAACCCCAATTGCCTCAGTTAAAAAAAAAAAGCACAGCTTTGAGATGTTGACCTCTGCAGGCAGTGTAAATGGGTGATATATGCTGTAGCACCTGTCATCATATACACCTCTTTTAATTTTTTTTTTCTGTTTCCATTCCTTCTCACCCACCTTCATTTTTTTTCTATTTTGTTTTTTTTCTTTATATACTTATTGCTTAGGGCTGCCATTGGCTAAAGGAGTTATTCACCCCTACTTTTGAAACTTTAAGGATTCAAGTTTAACTTGAAATGTACTTTCTAAAATATTAAATACTGAAGTTGTTGAGTTATTTCTTCCCCTTGTAGTTTTTACTAATGATACTAACTCATGATCTTTCTAGCATTCTAGAATCTTTTTTACAATGACTTTTTTACTCCTGCTCCTTTCTCAGTTTCTTATTAGTTATATGTTTAGCTTGCTCACCATCCACCTCTCCATTCCCTTCTGTATAATATTCATTTTCACTTTGGCCACTGTTGCAAACCATGTTTCATAACCAAGTAAATGGATTAGTCACATGGTAAGGGCACGGGATGACAGGTGTGTAGTCCAAGTATTCCATTGCTTCTCTTAGGATATTAGGTAATAAATCAAGAAAGACTTCTGTAGCACATTAAGTGGTCCACTGTGAAAGCATGGAAGGACATGGACAAAATTTGCACTGGATAAGCGAGCAAGAATGGAATGTGAGCAGCATGTGTAGCAGCATCCTAAACAAATTTAGGAGATTACAGAACCATTTGAATACTAGCTCACTCTTCTACAGTGATTAACAGTTTCCTAACTCTGTAAAATCTTTGTAAGTGATGTACACATTGATAAAGATTTGAAAAGATAGATCATTGCAAACAATATGCTAGATCATATTATATCATTTACATCGACACAGTTGACTGAGAATACATAATAATGTAGAACTTAATTTGTCACCGCTTCACTCCTACACTGAGCGCCTCTCTTGAATTCCTACTTCTTATACACTTTTTACTGATAAGGCCCAGCCAAGCCTCTATCTTGGATTATTCCCACCATTTGTTGCCTTCATAGCCACATAGAAGTTGCTAAACAAAGGTGGAAAAATCATAGAACTGTTCTATTTCCACTACAGATTAATGTTACTGCAACTAGGTGGTAAATGGACTCACTATCCCAGTCTCCACTGTGGGTTTTCCATACCTCATCATCTTTCCTCAGATTTTCCATAGCTCCCCTTGCCCCTACTCTCTTAGCTGAGAAACTAGCCTCATATGTACAGAAAAAATTAAGACAATTTACTGTGAACTCATCTTCCTTATGTCAATTTAGATGCCTTTTTGTCATTATCACCTCCTTAATTCCTATGTCACAAGAGGTAAGCCAGGACCTCCCTTCTCCATCTGTATAAGCAATCCCATTCCATCCCATTTCCTCCAATAGAGTGCTCCTTTGTCATTCCCACTCTTGCTTATTTTCAGTAAATATTTATATGGTCACTGTAATGTGCTAGGCACTGTACAAATATTATCTCATTTGATCCTCGCACAACTCTTGCTATCTTCATCTTACAGAAATTGAAATGAGGCTGAGGTTAAATGATTGCATAGGGTCACACAGCTAGTATGTAAAACTAGATTTGAACTCAGGATTCAAATCCATGACTCCATGCCCAATGCTCTTATTCCACTGAGCCATGTCACTGTTCAGTGTTTTTAATTCCCCTTGAAACAAAGACCCAAGTTTTTTTTTTTTTTAATATTGATATTTTTCTGATGGTATTATACAGATTTAAGCCATTGAGTACTACAGGTTTTGAAGAATTGAAAGTAACATCCCCCAAAGGATAATGGAGAAGTACATAGTTGGCACAAGTAAGCTGCAGCATATTGCAGCAAAGACAAATGTAGAAGTGACATAGGGGATATTATTGAGAGATATTTCACCAGAAGAAGAGGCATCCTAGACTAGTTATGTAGTAAGAATCAAAGAACAGCATAGGATCACAACACCTGATGATTTTCAGTAGCCCTAGCTGCATCGAGGTGGAAGAATGGGTAAAAGCACTGTAGTTATTGTCAGAAAGACCTTGTTCAAATCCTGCTTCAGATGCTTCTGGCCTTGGGCAAGACACTTAGCTTTATTAGCTTAAAGCAGAGGCAATAATAGTCATTTCCTCCTAGGAAACCCCCCAGGGTCTCCAACATTTCTACCCCAGCAAGCAGTTCTTTCCTTTCAGTGAGAATCAGATTAGAATATCTGTCTTTTCAAGAATGAAGTTACTGACATGGAGGGAGCAGGAAGGGGAGGGAGACACAGATGGATTGCAAATCTGCATCATTTTTGTGGGGGAAGATCCTCATCAGTGATAGCATAGATGCTTTGAAGTAATATGACTTACAGGGCATTTCCCCCAAAAGAACCCTGAGAAGACAGGTGGTGAAGCATGGTTAGCCACATCTTACGAAGCAAATGAGGTTCAGAAGGAGCATGTGTTGACAATCCCAAGAGAGTAGGGGGTGTGAAAAGTCAAGCCAAGCTTTTCCGATTTAGTGGGATGTCAGGTTTATAGTTGATGTATGTGACAGGCTAAGAAGCAATTGGCTTGAGCAGGAAAATGGTTTTTCTGTTGCCACAGAATTTGCTGTCATTGTGGAGGTCCACCCAGCCACTTGTTCCAGTGTTTATCCAGTTGCATGTGATGAAGATCAGTCTCTAAGCAAGTATGAGTTTGTGGTCACCAGTGGAGGTCCCATAGCTACTGATCGAGGTAGGAACTCCTAAGAAATGTTAATTTTTCACATGATAAGGAAAATAAGAAAGATAAGACTCTATTTATATATTTTTCCCTTCTTACTGATGTTCTAATGCTTGTTTTGTCTATCCCTGTTGCCAGTTGGACCTACCATCTTGAACAAAATTGAAGCTGCTCTCACCAATCAGAACCTTTCAGTGGATGTTGTGGATCAGTGCCTGGTTTGCCTCAAGGAAGAGTGGATGAAGTAATGTGATACAATAAATATTTAAGTGCCTACTAGGTAGAGAGCACTGTACTAGGCTAGAGGAGAGATGAAAAGTTTAGGTAAAACTTTTTTTTTTTTTTTTTTTTGCTGTGCCAGAGTTTATAGCCAAGCAGAAGAACAAAATGCCAACACAAATAGTCAGATACATATTTTGTGATAAGTACATTAAAGAGTTTATAAAAGAAAGTGTTATATGGAGTCTGAAAGGGAGTCATTACTTCTGTGGAAAGACAGATCAAGAAAGGTTTCCTAAAGGAGGTGGCATTTGAGTTGGACTTTTAAAAGATGAGTAGGAATTCAACAAACATGTAAGAGGAGACGTCTCTTCATGGGTTTGAAGAGAGGCAGAGAGCTCTGAGATTACAATGTGTGGTTGGGGTGGGGGGAGGGGTGGATGCAAAGTAGGGACAGTTAGAGTCCATCAAGAATTGAATGTCAAGTAGGTTTGGATTTTCACTTTGTGGACTTTGGGAAGCCATTGAAGGCTGATAAGGAGAGGTGTGATGTGATCAAATTGATGTTAAGAAAAACTGTTCTGGCCAAAGAGAAGGGAGCTACTCCAGTACTTTTAAGAAGTTGGTAATAGAAACCTATAATAGGATGATGAAAGTAGGAACAAAGAAAGGAGGCCGGTGATGGAAGGGATGTTTTGGGGTAGAAATGAAGGAAGAAAGAAAGAATCAAAGGTAATCCTAAGGAAATTGGGGAAATTGGGTGAATGCCATGGACCTAGTGGTGTCAGACTTAAATCTAGGGGATACACATTGACTTTAACAAAACACAACAAAGATAATGTTAATTTGTGATTTTTTTTAACACTTCTTCATCCCAGTTTAATTTGGTAGCCATTCAAATTAGTTTTTTGGCTCTAATTTGATATTTCTGTCATAGAAGTAGGAGGAAAATAGTGATGACTTCATCTTTTAATATGTTTAAGATATTATTTGGATGTTCAAGGGAAGATTTCATGGAGGTAGTACATTTGAGAATCATCTGCACCGAGGTAGTAGTTGAAGTGAAATTACCAATATGGGGAGAGAGAGAGAAGTAAGATTGCCAGTTATAGTTCCTTGGAGTATGCTGACATTTGGAGGTTAAGAAGCAGTTGATTTTTATCAGTCAGTTAAGTCAGTCCAGTCAGTGAGCATTTATGAACTGCCTTCTCTGGGCTTGACACACTGCCAAGTAGGAGAGATGAAAGTCTGGTTTGGCTGGATTATGTGTGGAGCACAGGGATGCATAAGAAGCCTGGAAACTTGAGGAAGGGCCAGACTTTGAAGAGTTTTAATGCCAAATGACAATTCTGGAGTTAATAGGGAGCCATGGGAGTTTGTTTGGGATTGGGGAGTTACATTAATCAAAACTGCACTTTGGCAGATACCTAAGAATAGATTGAAGAAAATAGATGAGTCAGAGAGGTGAAATGGTCTAAGTTAAAGGTGATGAGGGATTGAACAAGGTTGGTGGTTATGTGAGTGGAGAAGTGGTTTGCAAGATGTGAAAATAAAAGAGATGGCAAGATCAAGCAACCAATTAGAAATTTGAGGAGCCATGGATAATAGCAGGTGACAAACCTAGGTTACTGGGAAGGGTATGTCCCTAACAATAATAGGGAAGTATAGCAGATGGGTAAGTCTGAGGAAGGAGATGTTTTAGACTGTTGAGTTTAAGATGCCTTCAGTATATCAAGTTCAAAATGTCTGGTGTTTGATAAGAGTGTGAAACTCAGAAGAGACTAGAGCTAGATTTATAGATCTAAGAGTCATTTTCTCCTCAATCCCTGGCCTTTTACTAGAGGATTTCAGCATTTATGTTGCTGTTTACTCAAATTTCCAGTTCTCATTTTTCTCAAATCTCATGGCATACACTTGCTTCTCCTTAATCCTGCATACAGTTATATTCTGAAGCTCACCATTACCCACAAGGTGTTTTCCTTCCTTCATCAAAAACTCTGGTCTTACCCACATCTTCTGTCATTGCACTGTTGCATGTGCCTCAGTTTCTCCTAAACGCTCTTTGCTCTCATTTTGAGCTGCAGTCCCTCCCCTCTACTGATTTCACTTTACTCCTTTCTCAACTTAATTCCCTTTGAGAATCAGTTCAGTCTGTGTTGTGCTACTGGGAGCCACCTAACAGTGGCTGCTGGAGAACCAACCCAGAATGGATCTCCTCTTTCTTGTGAGATGATGATACCAGGACACTGAGAAGCAATTGCTGTTCTCTGACCTCTCCGACTGAGAGGACATTGCGTTATCTGACCTCCCTCCTCTTCCCTCTGCCTCCAATTTATCTCATTCCTACTGAGCACACCTGTGTCAGCAAAGGCTGCCCTGCAACTCCTTCAGATGTATGATTTACCACAGCTGTGGAGGCTCTCAGAGAATTGACCTGTTCCTTAACAAGTCCAGCACTGTCATCTACTTTCTTTTTTTTTTTTTTTAATTTTTATTTAATAATTACTTTATATTGACAGAATCCATGCCAGGGTAATTTTTTTTACAACATTATCCCTTGCACTTGCTTCTGTTCCGATTTTTTCCCCTCCCTCCCTCCACCCCCTCCCCCAAATGGCAAGCAGTCCTATATATGTTGGATATGTTGCAGTATATCCTAGATACAATATATGTTTGCAGAACCGAACAATTCTCTTGTTGCATAGGGAGAATTGGATTCAGAAGGTATAAATAACCTGGGAAGAAAAACAAAAATGCAAATAGTTCACATTCGTTTCCCAGTGTTCTTTCTTTGGGTGTAGCTGCTTTTGTCTGTCATTTATCAATTGAAACTCAGTTAGGTCTCTTTGTCAAAGAAATCCACTTCCATCAAAATATGTCCTCATACAATATCGTTGTCAAAGTGTATAATGCTCTCCTGGTTCTGCTCATTTCACTTAGCATCAGTTCATGTAAGTCTCGCCAGTCCTCTCTGTATTCATCCTGCTGGTCATTTCTTACAGAATGATAATATTCCATAACATTCATATACCACAATTTACCCAGCCATTCTCCAATTGATGGGCATCCATTCAGTTTCCAGTTTCTAGCCACTACAAATAGGGCTGCTACAAACATTTTGGCACATACAGGTCCCTTTCCCTTCTTTAGTATTTCTTTGGGATATAAGCCCAATAGAAACACTGCTGGATCAAAGGGTATGCACAATTTGATAACTTTTTGGGCATAATTCCAGATTGCTTCCAGAATGGTTGGGTTCGTTCACAACTCCACCAACAATGCATTAGTGTCCCACTTTTCCCACATCCCCTCCAACATTCATCATTATTTTTTCCTGTCATCTTAGCCAATCTGACAGGTGTGTAGTGGTATCTCAGAGTTGTCTTAATTTGCATTTCTCTGATCATGTCATCTACTTTCAAATGCCTTGTCCTGTCAGCACTTACCCTATGTCGGTCCCCTGTCATCCACATCTCTTCCAACTTACATGAAGCTAAACAAAAGTGAAAGAAGTGACACACAGTGTGCTGACAGGTCCATTCTGACTTCAACTGGGTCCTCACCTCAAGAAGTGGATCCTTTTATTCTTCCCTAATTGATTCCTTACCTTACTACCCACAAAAGTTATTGAAAATCTTCTCTCTCTAGCTTCCTACATCTCACAAACTTCCATGCTTAGCTGAAAGCCTACTTCTTAAGTTAAGAAATTGAGGCTCTGTCATGTGCTCTCTTCTTTTCTCCATCTGAAAATTCCTTGAAACCTCCCTTCCTCTCCCTTCTCCTTGCCAAAATCAACTTCTCTGTGTCCTTGATGCCATCTCCTTTGGTTTTCTCTGCCAAATTGCCCCCCTTTTGCTACTCTTCCTATTTGCTTCTTCCTATTTGTTGATTCCTTTTCTGCTGCCTTCAACATGCCCCAATTTTCCTATCCTTAGACCCCATGATCCCTTCAAACTATACTCCTCTCCTCCCTTTCTTAGCCACTCTCTTAGAAAAAGCCATCCACACATTATCTACTCTGCTTACTCTTAGTCTTCAGAATGAATCAGCCGATTGAAATTGCTCTTTCCAAAGTTACCAGTGAATTCGTTTCCAAGTTCTGTTTTCAGTCTTTAGGTTTCTGTACTTAATCTAATCCTGTTGATCAGTCTCTTTTGGATGTTCTTTCTTCTCTGGGTTTTCATGACACAGCTTTTTTCCCCCTAGATCTCCTTCTCCCTGGCTTTGTCCTGTGCTCTCTTCTCTCTTATCAGGTCCTTGGTTTTAATCATTTTCACCTTATATACATGCAGCCCCACCCAGTCTGTCCCCTGAACTTGGGTTTCACATCACTGTCATTGACTGCTTCTGATTGGATATCCTAGGGACATCTCAAAGTTGGAATAGTCCAAATGGAATTCAGTATCTTCTCCTTCCCTCCCCCCTAGTATTCCAACTCTCTTCTAAATTTCTATTCATTTCTTTCCAAATGTACAACTATTTCATTTTCTAGGTCTGTAACTTTGACATTATCATCTCCTACCCTTTTCCTTACCACATAACTAATCCTCTGCCAAATCTCATCCTTTCTTTCACATCTACTCCTTTATCTCACAGCCATCACCTTAGGTGTGAGGTTCTCATCAGCTCTTGTGTAGACAATTACAAGGACCTTACAGCTGATCTCTGGCCCAACTTTCCTCCTCATTGGAGTCCTGCCTCTTTACCATATTCAAAGGATTTTCTTTAATTACAGTGACTCCCTTTTACCTCTAGGATAAAATATAAACTAATCTGTTTAGCTTTAGGCCTTCCCATCCCATATATAATCTTTGAATTGTCCCTGTAAATTCCTCTTATATTCTGCAAGGCAGCTAGACTGCCTCTTTGGTCTTTGTACACAATGTTACAACCCAACTTGATACCTTTGTATCTATGTGACCCCTCTGCCTTCCTCACCTCCACCTTATAGAATCCCTCCCTTCATGCTATAGCTCAAGTACTATCATCTCCATGAAGTCTTTCCTTGTTCCTCCTAGCTGCTAGCTCCTCCTTGATTATCTTATATTTTCTTAATATATTTCTTCCTTAAAGAGTAAGGATTGTTCATTCTTTGTCTTTGTATTTACAGGGCCTTGTATAATGCCCAGCACATGATGGGCACTTAAAAACTTGTTGATAAGTTGATATAGTATAGAAATGAACCCATAAGAATTGATGAAGTCACCAGCAGAAAGAATAGAAAGAAACCAAGTCCCGAAGGAGATAGAAAGTAACTAGGTCAAAGGTGCCGATAGACTTAGTGTTAATTAGATCTGTCTTTAATGGGAAGAAATAAAAGAAGATCTAATTATGCTTAGAAGTTTTAGGAATGCATTAATAAAAGAGTTGAGGGTGTTATTTTGGATGCAGTAAGTATTCTCATTAAGATGAAGTCCAGCAAAAATATGGTTCAACTTTTTATGAATATTTTCTTAGTGTTTTTGCCTTAGAATAAAAAAGTGTCTATGTGTATATGCTAGTGGATAAGATAGAAGCTGTTTTCATATATAGCTCAACTTTATCTTTTCTCCTATAGAAGTCATGATTAATTTAATAAGCGCATAAGTCATAAAGTGACTGACCAAGGTTCCCATTTCTTTAGATTTCTTTTCTTCCCATTTGCTTTGCTTCATTGTGTCCTTTATGGCTATTTCTTATTAGATAAAGGAAATTATTTTGTTTTATTAATTAAAATAATTATTCTAGTTTTCCCTAATTCTGATTCTAATATAGGTAGCTGTTTATGTTTAGGAGCCAATCAGTTTCTTACATTTAAGAAAATAGTTAACTTAATTGTAGTTTTTCTACAAAAAACTTGACATATAGGATTGACTATGACAGGTAGATATTCTAAAACTTTTACACACCATTTGCTTTTTAAAATGTCTGTTTTTGGAACCATTTGAGTCCCTGTAACTGAATTCCTTAGCTATATAAGAAGAAACTAGTGTGACTAGAGACACTTGCAGACTGGTCTTTTGGCTGCTTCAGGAAGGGAATGAACATTATAATTATTGTTTTTTGTTTTATACAGCAAAGTGAAGGTGCTTTTCAAATTCACCAAAGTGGATAGTCGGCCCAAAGAGGACACCCAAAAACTTCTGAGCATTTTGGGAGCAGCTGAGGAGGACAATGTAAAACTTCTGAAGTTCTGGATGACTGGGTTAAGCAAGACTTATAAATCACATCTTATGTCTACAGTTCGAAGCCCTACTTCTTCAGAATCTCGAAACTGATGATATAATGGGAGTGTATCTCAGGATATGTCTCCTGGGATCTAGTTATTCATTCCCTTTCTACCATATGAATGACAAATACAGTTGTCCACAAATTCCACTTGGAGAATTGTAAACTTAACCTTTGAGTTGCTCAGAAATGAGATATTTGTCATCCAGAAATGTAGACTTACAACCCTAATTTCTGGCCTCCATGTGGTAGTTGTGATTAATCTTGTTTTTTAGGGCACTTAAACTGTATAAATATCTTTGGAATTTAAGAAGGAACAGTCCATCCACACAGTGATAATGGAAAACTTAAAACAGCTGGATCAGTTCATCTACTAACACAGGCAATGTAGAGAAGTTGTAAGAAAAACTTGTATTTGTTTGCTCTAAAGATTTTTCATCTCAAATTTTAGAAAAGAAACCATCTGGGATTAGGGTTGGATTTTGCTACAGAATATCTTCTTTTTTTGAACACTTTCAATTTGAGATTGAGTGAGAGTTATGTGATTTTTGACTTCATTAGAAAACATTTAGAGCACATTCAATTCCTTCACTATTTTTAGACATCTAATCTTGAGGCTGGGAGCTGTTCTGGGTCTTTGGAAAAGACTAAAGTTAAAGCAGTTCTTTATCCTTACATGCATTTGAATTCTATTTGAAGTGAGGGGCGTAATCAATTATTTTTGAAATGATTACTATAACAATAACAAGCTAAAGACACTCATTTGCAAATGTATTCTGGCTAGGCTTCTCTATAATTACATGTGAAAATCTGTGACCTCATTTTGAAGAGGATTATTGTTTTATATAAAAGTATTACTTTTGCCTAAATGTGAAATAGACATTTGACTTCCCAATTTGAGAAAACATGAATTTCAGTTCCTTATAATGGTATTTAGATTGTGACCTTTCATTTTATTTAGCCATAATATTTATAAACTTTACCATAATTTCATTCATTATCACTCTGCCCTTCATAACTTGTTAAAGCCTTGACCAGTGTCAACCAAAAACGATGTCAAGATTATGCTAGATTTTTTTATTTCATCAACTTGTGGCTGCACTTGCATTTCTAACAATACTTGGTGATTTTGCAACAACTTTTTTGTCAATTTATCTAAAGGGGGGATTTTGTGGGTGTTTATTTAAATTATATTTAACACAAAAACTAAGTTTTTATGTCATTGTTAAAAGCATTAAAACACAATAAAGATGTATTTTTGTAAGCTGGAGAACATAAGTATTTTTAATCTGGTATGTGCAACATAGCTTTGGCAAAGGATAATGCTTAAGGGCATCTTTTAAAAAGTAAGCTAATCTGTGAGATATTTTATAATCAAAAATTCTTAGTGATACTGGAAAATCTTTCCCAAGATATTGTTACTTAATTGAAAATATGAATTCTAGGTATTAAGTGATTTACCTTTTACTAAATTTAAAAATATATCTCTGCCATATATTTCTTTGCACATGACCAATTTAGGAAGTTGTTTTGCTGGAATATGCATATTGAAGGTCTTGGGGTTTTTCCACCTTTTTCTAGTGGGGAGAGGGGCAGAGTTGTAGGTGGGAGAAAAAATAGACTTTTGCTGATTGAAAAAAAAAAAGGCTTAAATTTTACTTAAGATGATTATCTCTTTCAAGATTACTAAGAAATTACTTGGACAAATTATTTAATGTTAATTGGTGCTGGGAAAGCAAAGTTTTGGGATTGTGGGTTTAGAGCTGGGTGGGGACCTTAACTATCCAATCCAATGTTGTTATTTTCCCAGATGAGGAAATTCCCCCTACTAATGGAGATTTGTTTTAAAGAAGTGCCTGGAATATTGAGATGCTGAAGTATCTAATATCATTCTGAAATGACAAGGAGTTTGTGAAAATGACAAGAAATGGAGTAGCTGGCCATAAAGTTCCAGTTAAAGGATCATTTTAATTCAATTCAAGGCATTTAATAAGTATACTGATATACAGTGAGAAGACTGAAGGCCAAGTTCTTGATCTACCCCACTGAAAAATACAATAGAAATACCGTGAAAAAACTGCTATAAAAGAATCTCACAGTAAAATTTAAACCATGGGAATTTTAAAAGGAGAAAAGCAGATGGCTAATAAAACAAGAAATATAGAAATGAATCATATAAAATGTCAGGAGCAAGAAAGATAAGGGGGCAAACAATTTAAAAAAAAAAAAAAAAAACTTGACCACAGTGAAAAGCACTGTTGAAAACTTCAAAGCAATTAAGGTGGAATGAAACTAGTGGTGCTTAATGGAGGCCCCTTGGAAAATAGTCCTTTTAAAAATCTAAACTATTGGAAGACATTCAGACCCAAAAAACAGATTCGCTGGATTCAGACCACATATTGAGAGCTTCAGGATTACTGATACTACAGGTAATTTCTTTTTTTTTTTTTTTTTTTGGGGGGGGGCAGGGTAAGAGGGACTATTAGAACCCTGTAATTCATAAAATCAAATTTTCCTACAACTGGCAAGAGCAGCCAATTCTAATAGTAATTTATAATAGTAATTAACACTCATTGAAATACCCAGGATTTTATATGTGTAGACATAAATTTCCAATATTTAAATATAAAGTAAAAACATTGCTGTTGGAAGTGAAGAAATAATTTATCACAGAAATAATTTCTCTCATAGCAGACTTTTCAAGGAAAACAAGGGAAGACTACATATACATAAGGTGAATCTCCAAATGTAAGCACAATTCCTGCACATCTACTTTATTTTTTGCATTGGTGAATGCTGAAAACTATCAGTGTACATGTTTTTTTTTTAAAATAGCTTTTTATTTACAAGTTATATGCATGGGTAGTTTTACAGCATTGACAATTGCCAAACCTTTTGTTCCAATTTTTCCCCTTTCTCCTACCCCCTCCCCTAGATGGCAGGATGACCAATACATGTTAAATATATTAAAGTGTAAATTAAATACAAAATAAGTATACATGACAAAACCATTATTTTGCTGTACAAAAAGAATCAGACTCTGAAATATTGTACAATTAGCCTGTGAAGGAAATCCAAAATGCAGGCAAAAATATAGGGATTGGGAATTCAATGTAATGGTTCTTGGTCATCTCCCAGAGTTCTTTCCCTGGATGTAGCTGTTTCAGTTCATTACTGCTCCATTGGAACTGATTTGGTTCATCTCATTGCTGAAGATGGCCAGGTCCATCAGAATTGATCATCATATAGTATTGTTGTTGAAGTATATAATGATCTCCTGGCCCTGCTCATTTCATTCAGCATCAGTTCATGTAACTGCACATCTACTTTAACAAACACTTTAAAACAACATCACATAAAACAATGAGCAAGAGATAGTGAGAAACTATAGTTTCTTTATTGTTGGAACTACACAAAAACTAGGGTGAATGAGCTGGGACTCTCCCAGAATGATCTTAAAGACACCTGTAAAAAGGTTTCTGGAAGCAGCAAGAATGGAAGGCATCAACCTCCCCCTTCTTCTCCCTCCCCCTCCCCACACAAACAGCACATGGATCTTGGAAGTGAACACAAGTGGCAAGAAACTCCATTGAGAACGCTGAATATCTGGTGCCCTGAACCTCAAAGTATACAGAAAGGATAGGCAGAAATCTACCAGTGCTCGCTCTTTCCCAAGAAGTAGCACAAAAATATAGATGTCCCATGTTGAAACCAAACAAGGCTAGTTATCATACCAGAAAAAGTATTTTGATCTAAAAAATAGCTGTAATTTGGGAACTGAGATTGGAGAGATGAATAAATAGATGATATCAACAACTATAAAAAATTATTTTATGATCCAGTTCAGAGGAAGGAAGTAACTCCATAATAACTGCAAGTAGTCTCCCAAAGAAAAAACATTTTTGCACACCCAACATGAATTTCTAGGATCAGTCAAGCAACTGGTTAAAAATCCTGCAGAAAGAATTGGAAGAATAATTTAGAATAGAACATGGGAAACCTTGCCCAAATTACAGATTGTAAACATTCAAAAGGACGGAACATATTGATTCCACAAGAACAAAAAATTAAAACCGTAAGAAAAAAATGGGATTTGCTATCAAAAGTAACTAGAGAAAGCAGTGTAACGAAAAACTGTTTAAGAATCTTCAAACTCAGATATAGAACGATTATCTGGAACTCAAGAACTAGCAAAAAAATTTTTTTAAAGGATTGGATCAAATGAAGCAAATAAAATTAAAAATAAAAAGTGAACTTAGAACTGACCTTAAGAATTTTAAGCCATCTCTTCCAGAGTCCCTAGAAAATCTAGAAGCCATTTTTTAAAAAGCAGAAACCCCAGAGGATGAATTGGAAAGTTTGAAAGAGAACTTACCATTTTCCACCACCGAGGAACTACAATATTCTTTTGGAAAGAAGCTAAATTTACTCAACGTACACAGGAAGGAGAACTGGTGTGGAAAAGCAATGAGACAAAGTCATTATAAAGACACCCTCAAACTCTGACTTTGCTGCTCTGTGTCCAAGCCAGCAGAGGCCTTAATGAAAGACAAATAGAAGATATTTTACAGTTTGAAGAGACAAGCTAATGCTTTAGATGAACTAGTTACCAGCATGACTGCAGATTCTATGTTTCTGGCATCCAGCTTCTCAGAACTGGAAGTTTGCTTATTTGAAGATTCTCATGTTACAAGGAACTAGGAAAGAGCCTATCATAATGACTTGGCCACAAAAAACTACTTGGAATACTTATTGCCTTCCATATCTGAGGAAATATCTACCTCACCAGTTAGCAGGTCAATCCTTTTTATTCTAACTTTGCTAAAAATCTATAAATCCAAAGATTTTTTTTTGAGTCGTGTATATATGGAAATAATGCATAAATTCAATCAGGATTTGAAGCTAATACTACAGATTTTATCACTCCTTTGAAATACTCATTGCAGAGTGTAAAAGGAAAAGTCTGTACTAACATTGCAGAACATCTTGCTGAATTTAAATTCTGTATTTGCTAATCTTATCAAGTTTGTGTTTTACATGAAATATATTTTCACATAAGTTTTTTTTTTTTAAATCATCAAACTCCCTGAAAGGCACAATTTTGAAAATCCGGACACTATATTTCCAGAAATCATGAGCAAAGGAGAGGCAAAAATAAGGGAATATTTTGGAAGGAAGTCTCAAAACAACTTCCTCATCCTGAAGGGGATAAAATTAAAAAGACAGAAAGCAAAGAATTGGAAATTAAGAGTTGCCAAGTGAGAAGTAACTGAACAAATTAATGGAATGTTATTGTACAATGGGAAATTACTAAAGATATATGGAAATGTGGGAAGCATGAATTGATACAGAATGAATTGAATAGAATCAAAACAACTTATTCAATGACAACATTGTAAAGAAAAACAGCTTTTAAAGACTTAAGAAATATGATCAAAACAATGATTTTTATTCTTTGATTTCCAATCCATCCTCCAATATCTCAATTTCTGTTGAGAACACCCATTATTTCAAGCTGCTTAAGTTTATAACCTCAGAAGTATTTTGGATTCTTTCCTGATTAATTCAGTGTCAGTTTGATTTCCACATTTCACACAGCCAACCTCTCTAGGGACTTAATCTTAATTGGTCTCCCTGCTTCCATCTCTCCCTAATCTATCTTTCAACTAGTACCAAAATATTCTTCCTATGGAAGAGTAATGATCATGCTACTTTCCCTTCTCAAAAATCTTCAGTGGCTCAAAAACTGTACGAATGATAACAAAGACTTTATGGATTCATGCGGATTCATACTGAACCACAGTCATTCAATCAGTTAACAAGTATTAACTACCTAAAGAAATAGTTCCTATTAATAACTTACATGCCAACAGGAAAAACAACAAAACCATAAAAACTTGCAGCATAAATATAAAGTTAATACAAAAAAAAGTTAAGTATAAGATAGTTTGGGAAGGAAGGCAATAAAAAGTCGAATGTTGTAGGGCAGGAAAAGCTTCAAAGTGGTGTCTAAGCTGCAAACTAAAAAGCGTTTAAACTAGATACTACAAACAACAGAAAGTCACTGGAGTGACGGGGTCAGATCTTCACTTAAGAAAATCACTTAAAAGTGTTTGCATGCTGGAAGGCCTTAGACTATAAAAAGCTTTTAGGCAGAGAAAACAATTAGGTTGTTGCAGTCATCTAGGCAGGTGAAGAAAACTTGAATTAAGGTGGTAGAGTATGAGTAGAAAGATATTTAGCAACTAAAGATATGTGTGATGTGAAAAAAATAAAAAATACAGGATGATGCTGATCACAAACCTGAGACTTGGGAAGGATGGTGATTTTCACAGGAATAAGGTATATCTAGCAAAGCTAATGTGCATTTACAGATCACAATGCAACAAAACTAATATTAAATAATGACACTAGGAATAAATAATGAATAGGAATAAAAGGTGTAAATCACATGGTACCTAAAAACTACGACCTAAGTAACTGGGTTGAAGGGTAATTAAAAGATAATGAAAATATGAAAACATATTTTTAAAAGTAATGTAATAACTGGAGCTCAGAATCAAGTTCATAGTCCTGAATACCATATCAACATGAAAGAAAAACGTGAATCTGTTTCTAAACACGGAAGCAAGAAATAAAGCCATCAGGCCAGAAGAAAATAAGAGAATAAAGAGCAGTGCAGAAAGCAGTCCAAGTTAAAAATTTTTAATGAAAAGATAAAACCAAGAGTTTTTTTTAAGACTAACAAAAAAGATCAACCATTCGCAAGTCTCCAAAAAAAAGAGCAAATCCAAATCACCAAAATCAGAAATATGTTGAGATCCAACAAAGGTGTCCAGAAAATGGAGATTAACTTTCCCGCGAGGTGAAAATCCACTTGATTTTGTCCCATCAATGAAAACCAACCCCCGCCCCCTGCCTTCAGCCCCAAAATGCTAAAAATCTGCAAGGTGCTCAGGAGATGCACGCGAGGCAAAGCTTCCACAAAAGCAACTCCGGACTCGGAGAAGCGTGACCGCATTCTCCGGAAGTGACTGGCGGACGCTGTGCCAGCGGCTGCAGCTCCCCTTGGAGCTTGTGCTCGTTTCCCCGACGCCCTAAGTCGGGAGTGAATCTCTCCGGGCCCTGGGGCGCCCTGGACAGGAGGCACCGGGACGCGGCGCTGCCCTCGCCGTCACCGTCGCCTTCGGCCTCGGGTCCTCGAGCCCGGCAACCGAAAGGTCTGCACGCCACGGCCGAGCGCCGGCGCAAGCGCAGTCGGGCTGGAGCATGTGGCGGTTGCGCTGGCAGACGTTAGGCCTCGCGGCTGTGAGTGTCGGCTTGGCTTTGGAGACTCTGGGCTTCCTAGTCGGTTGGCTGAGGCAGCAACGGCGCCGGCGACGTCGGCCCCCGCGGCGGGAGGTGTTGTTCTTCCCTTCTCAGGTGACCTGCACCGAGGCCCTGCTGCAGGCCCAGCGGCAGGGAGGCCCTCCGGGGACGACGCCGGCGCCCGCGGCCGCAGGGCCCGATGTTCGGAGGGCGCCCGGCGCGGTTGCGGGGGCGACGGGCTCGGCCGCAGCCACGACCTCCCCGGCCGCCCCGGCCTCCCCGGCCGCCAGCTGCCTGTGCCCGCTCCCACACGGGGAGAGCTCCCTGAGCCGCCTCCTGCAGTACGTGCTGTCGGCCCGCAGCAGCCTCGAGCTCTGCCTGTTCGCCTTCTCCAATCCCCAGCTGGGCCGCGCCGTGCACCTGCTGCACCAGCAGGGCGTCCGCATCCGCGTGGTCACCGACTGCGACTACATGGCCCTCAACGGCTCCCAGATCGGCCGCCTCCGCAAGGCAGGTAGGAGCCGGGCCGCCCCTGCTGGGCTGGAGGCCCCACCCTCCCCGTGGGGCTCCTGAACGCCCAGCGCTCAGAAACCCGGGCCAGGACCCGTGGGGGCGCCTGTGCTAGGGCCTGTGCGTCCTCGGAGCCATGGTGAGGGGCAACACTCTACACTGGCACATGACATCATATAAATACGTATCTGTGCGTGGGTGTCAGGTACCATGCTCGTGCATACACGTGATTAGGTATAGATTAGCCTCAAAATTATACATCCATTGCATGTACATACTCTATCTTACCTGGGTACTATATATATATAATATACACATTTGTGTATATATGTGTGTGTGTTTATATATATTCACACATTTCATTATCAGTGTCTCAGAACTTAGCCTGCCTAATTTATAGAGCTGCTATGGAAGGGAAAAATGAGACCAAGAGGAAAGATTTTTCTTAGAAGTATTTGAACATATTTGTTGCTCCACACATCCCCTTGCCCCGAGAAAACGAAGCAAAATACACCAAGAGCTCTGTGGCTCATAGAACAGTAGTTTCCCAGCAATCATTGCTTTGTGCACCTTGTTTAGTTAATTTCTAGTACCAGTGTAAGATATACATGGGTTTTTGCTCAATACAAACTTTTGACAGGACCGGGTCTAATTTTATTGTAAAAAGCTTAGTCAGTGAGGGTACTTCTAACTTTTGTTGTACAGTTTATTATATGATTCATAAGATTAGTTCAGGGGAAAATAAAATCAATTGAAGATCTAAAGGTATAGAGATAACTTTTTCTTCTTTTCTCCTGCCTCCCCAACATTTGTCAAAGGTATTTGGGAAAGAAAAGTAAATACAGATGATTAGATGAACAATAGATGATTGAGAAATCATTGAAATTATTAGCTCTTTTCTTTATATTCTTTGTGTTCTTTAGCCGAGTATTAGTCACTTTTAAATGTTCAAGAGAGGGATAATTTATCATATTTACTTGTTATATTGTTGAAAGACAACTGCTTTGAGGGCTGCACATGCCCCTTTGAGCGGGTGTCATGAAGTGAAGAAGCATACTATAGAGTGGGGGAAAAAAGACAACTGATTAGTGGTTAACATTAAAGTTTTGTTTCTAGTGGATTCCATCAAAGATGGTTCAAACATTAGGCTGTTACTTAGTATTCCTCTCTTGTCAGGAAAAAGTCAGTATGTGGCCACATTGAGATTGGGGTGTTGGTTAGTATACATTTTGGAGTGTAAGGAAATTGTGAAGTGATTTTATTTCAGTAGGCATTTATTGAAAAAAGATTTATCTTTTTTTGCAGGTATCCAGGTACGCCATGATCAAGGTGCTGGCTACATGCATCATAAATTTGCTATAGTGGATAAGAAGATGCTTATTACTGGCTCTCTCAACTGGACCACACAAGCCATTCAGAACAATAGAGAGAATGTTTTGATTGTGGAGGACGAAGAGTATGTGAGACTTTTCTTGGAAGAATTTGAACGTATTTGGGAGGAGTTCAATCCTGTAAACTATACTTTTTTTCCTCAGAGAAAGTGAAGAAAAAGTAAAACAAGAGTCCTTCTCTAATGTTTTCCTTAGGATTATAGGTAAAACAACTTACAGTGGGGTCCTTTGGACAATTTGAAGAACTGAATCCCATGCTGTAGTAAGTTGTATAGTGACAAGGTTTCATCTAACATGTTCATTGCTGTTCTGCAGTAAGAAAAACTTTAATAGTATTATTTTTTGGAAACAAAGGAAATACCCATTGATTTTAAAACATTTTTAATTCTTGTTTACAAAAATCTATTGAACTATATTTCTGTGTTCAACTGAGATTCTCCATCTCCCTTATGGATATGCTTCTTTCCATATGACTAAGACTACTAAGAGTGTACATCCATGATCGAGTCAGCAAACTCTTGAAGGTATTGACAAGTTTGAATCAAAATGATAAAAAGGAACAAGAAGAAAAGAGAAAAAAGGGTACAAATGGTGGTTGCGTTTTCCCTGGACTACAGTACTACTTACCCTTTGCTAGCACAGCAATCATTCCATGGTAGGGGAGAGAGAATTAAGTGCAACCTTGCAAGATATATTATTAAAATATTTGTGTATAAGCAAACATTTCAGTCTTTCTTTACCATGTTTACTAGAACATGATTTAGCTAATCTTAAAAAAAAAAAAATAGGAACCTGAAATAGGCTATATAAAAATTAGGAAGCTAATTTTAAAATATTATTTCATTTTTCCAAATACATGCAAAGATAGCTTTCAACATTTGCCTTTGCAAGACTTTGTTTTCCAGATTTTTCTCCCTCTTTTTTCCCTCTTACCAAGATAGCAAGCAATCCAATATAGATTAAATATATGAAATTCTTCTAAACATACATCCATATTTGTTGTGCTAGAAGCTAATTTTTTGGTAAACATTCTCACTTTTGTTATTTAATAGTCATTTTCAGTTGACTCTTGGTGACTCTATTTGAGGTTTTCTTGTCAAATATACTGAAGTGGTTTGTCATTCTCTTTGGCTCATTTTACAAATGAGGAAACTGAGGCAAATAGGATAAAATGACTTATTTCAGATTATACAATAAGTATCTGAGACCAGATTTAAACACAGGCAGACTCATCTTAGCCTTAGCTTAGGCCTAGCATTAAAGAACTAGTAAGAGCCTCTCCATTTCATTGAAAAATGTATATAGGCTTACGATAATTTATTTGCCTTTGGATAATCATGAATTTTTAAATAATCTTGGAGGAATATTTCAAGAGGAGAGACAAAAATTGGAAGCTTTTAGGTTTTTATCTTCAATCCTCTATTCTTTAGGCATAAAGGAGCCTTTCATTCTATCTTGTGTTCATACCATTCTGAATTTCACAAATAATTATTTTAAATCTATCTTTAATCCCCACTGCACATGCAAATATCTTGAATAAGTTTTCTAAAATTTTCCAATAAAGTCTCAAAACATTTTAATTATTTCCTCTACTCATGTGTATATTTTATTTTTAGATAATTTAATAGATCTTAGTAGTAATTGTATACTCCATCAATAATAGTAACTCATGCATACCTTCTTGTCCTCTGCAGTCCTCGTTTCTCTTCTTACGTAAAACCTTCATAGAGGATTTATACAGCTTACTGGTGGCCTTTTTCTAGGCCTGTTTCATGTCATGACTATCACTGCAGCACTTGAACTCCCTTATCCTCTTTCACTTTTAAAAACACTCTGCTACCTTTTGGGTTAGCCCAAATTGTGATTATTTTAATATTGTGGTCCCAGTAATCATAGAATGCCAGGGAGCATTGGTGTTAGAATGTTGTTTTTCAGTGTCCAGGGGCAGTTTGGGTTTTGGTGAAAGCCTGGAATAGTTTTTCAGATGTGATTCAGCCTGTTCTTTCTCCTATACAGTTCTGGCCCCCAGTCATTCATTGTCTGTGAAATGCTTTGTTCCAGATGTGTACTAATATAACCAGTCCAATTGCATATACTGGTTTGGACAGTAGACATTTTTCATCAGATTTTTTTCTATATAAATTATTAGAATGATTGATCTCTCTTTAATGGTTGTAGATTTCATTGAAAAGGCCTCTCTGCAAATTGAACCATCCAGAAGCCCAACCAAAAAGCTGGTTTACATCTATAGGGAATTCTTCCATTTGGAAGAATTCCATGACAATGTTAAATACTTTGCCAAGTGATACATTTCCCTTTATGACTCACTTGATATTAATAATCAGGTCATTGAACAGATATGTCTGATTGGATTTATCAAGAATTTTATAGGATCTTACCATTGCTGCTCGTAAGATAAGAAATTCTTGGCAGAGAGCTTTTCTGGATGGGTTTGAGTTAGGTTTTTTTTTATTTTGCTGAGGCAATTGGAGTCAAGTGACTTGCCCAGGGTCACACAGCTTGAGTGAGATATTTTTTAAAATAACCCATGGACATGATGGGATCTTTTACACTCTATACTTCCATTCAATTATGATGTATCGATTATAGAAAAGATTTTTTTAAAAGCCTGCCTAGTCCCCTTTTATTTTCATCATGGATGCTTTTGTATGCAGAAGATTGTGACCATAAGGATTTATAAAGATGAGAAAAATTGTGGGTGGTTTGTATCTTTTGTTGTGGCACTATTTATTCTTTTTAATGTTTTGCCATTCTTCTGACTTATGTTGCTTTTAGCAGAGATTTTTTTCCTGTGCATTTGGCATGCTCTAGCTGTCTTTTTTTTTTTTTTTTGGAGGAATGGGGGAACTTGCCAGGAGTCAAGTGTCAAGTGTCTGAGACTCGGGGACTCCTGATCCCAGGGCCAGGTCTCTACTTCACTACCTGCCTGCTCCTCCACTTGGTCTTAAATGCCATCCTGCTCCCTCATTTCTTCTTTTCCTCCTTGAATACAAATGTGATATTTTTTGCTGTTGATAAAATAGGTTATAGGAATTCTTGACAACCCTGTTCCATTTTCTTTGTGATAATCTTTCATGCCAACTTTCATACAGACTTGTTTTTGCCATTTTATGAGTCATTGCTCCTATAATATTTTACAAATGAAATTGTGTTTTAAAGTGGTGTTGCCCTTGGCTGCTATACCTGTCTATACAGAATTCAAGTGTTTGCTGCTAGGTATCTGGACTCTTGACTCATTTTACTGTGGTTACTGATTTGCCAAGATTAAAGGGCTAAGAAGTTGTGAAAAGTTGTTTCTTTACCTTTTTCCATTTCCCTTTCTTTGGTCATACACTTTAATGGATCAAGTTGAAGTTTTATCTTGATCCTTTTAATTTGGCATTCACTGACTCCTTTAACAAGTGGTCTGCCTATATATTTAATCTTGATAAGGATCAGTAATCCACTCACATTCATATTTTATAATGTTTGGTGCTTTCTGCTCAATTGACATATTCATGAGATATAGATAATTCTACAATGGCCTTTTGGTTCTTTCATTCTTTGTTGCTTCTCACAGAGTCATAGAGATAGAAGACCTCCTCAGTGGTCAGTTAGTCCATTCCACATACAAAAGAATACATACCACAAATGGTTCTCCAGTCTCCTTTGAGACTTCCAAGGAAGGAGAGTATTTGTTTCATGGTGTTAGGGGCTCATTTCACTTTTAGACAGATGTAATTATTAGGAATTTTTTCTTAACATCAAGCCTAAATTTGTCTCTTTGCCCTAGCTTCTTGGGTGGACCTTTGGGACCAAACAGCAAGTATAGAAATCTCTTCCACATCCCTTGAAATAATTAAAGACAGCTCTCTATGTCCCCTTTTCTGCCATCTAAATCTGCCTGCTTCTTTTAACAAATATTCTCAGTCACAATGGTTGAAGAACCTTCACCAACCTTGGGTGCCCCCTTTGGGATACTATCTTTTCTATGTCTTTCTTACGTGATGCCCAATACTGAACACAGTATTCCATATGAGGCCTGCTGAAGGCAATGTATAGTAAAGGCCATCTCTCAATGCAGAGAAAGGTAACATTTGCTTTTCTGGCTGCCAGATAAACATTGTTGATATGTATTGAACTTTCATTGTCATATTGTCATATAGTATATCTTTTTTAGAACAAACACTATCTAATAATCCCTTCTCCATCTTGGGAAGTAGATTTTTTTTTGGGGGGGGTATCTAAGTACACATTTTTACATTTATCTTTATTACTTTTTTTGAGGGGGAGGGGAAGGCAATCCTGACGGGAGCCGGATTTGAACACGAAGTTTTAAAAAAAGGAATGTTGAAAACTATTGTTACATATATTTGGAAAAATTATTGGAAAAAAATTTTTTTTAATTGAAAGCAACATTGCTTTTAAAAGTGTGTTTTGGAAGAATGAATCAGTGATTTAACTATATTGGTGTCGTTAGACTTAGTATTTGGGAAGATTTTTAGACTCTGTGCCTCAGTTTCCTCAAATGTAAAATGAAAAAGTTGTGCTTGATATTTTTAGAAGGCCATTCCAGCTCTAGATATTTGCAGTATAAAATATAGGATAGATGGGGTTAATCTTTCTCAATTGTATCTTTTTTTCCCAATACATGTAAAGTTTTCAACATTCACCTTTGCAATACTTTGTGCTCCAAATTTTTCTCCCTCTCCTTTCCTCTGCCCTCCCCAAGAAAGCAAGAAATCTGAGATAGGTTAAAAATGTGAAATTCTTATAAAAATATTTCCATTTCTTATAAGATAAATCAGATCAAAAGGTAAAAAAAAAGAAAGCAAACAACTACCAAAAGTGAAAATACAATGCCCTGACCTATATTCATTCAGTCTCCTCTTCTCTCTGGATGTGGATGGCATGTTCCATAACTTAATCAGCATTCCTTGTTACTACAAAAAGGGTTGCTATAAACATTTGGGGTCTTTATTATTGTTTCATCTAGGCTGGATCTCCACAAATAGATATTAATTTTTTGAGGTGTTACTTGAATAGCAGTAAGTTTACTTATTTGGCTAAAAAGTACTTTCCAGAAATGTAAAGAAACATTTATGGAGTAATATTTCCTTTAAAACAGACTTTTAAAAAATTTATATTTGGGTTATACATGTATATTTATTTTTTACATATTTCCATGAGTCAGATTGAGAGAGAAAAATCAGAATAAAAGGGGAAAACCGTGAAAAAGAAAAAACAAAACATAAGATCAGAATTGCTACCCCCTTTTTTTTTTTTTTTTTTGCTTCAGCTGAACCTGAAAATAAATTCTGCTCTAGCCTTTTACCCTTACTCTGTATGAATCTCTTTATTTCAGATGTGTTTCTACATATTGTAGGATTCTGGTTTTTAATCCACTCTGCTGTTTGCTTCCATTTTATGGGAGAGTTCATCCCATTCACAGTTATGATTACCAGCTGTGTATTTCTCTTTATCTTATTTTTCTCTCCTGAATATATTTCTCTTTCCACCCTATGTGGAAATGTGATAGAAGCCTATAAAAATACATAAAAGTGTTTTGTATCTGATCATCCCCTCCCTCAACCTGTCCTTCCTTTTTTAGTAGCCCCTCTTTCCTTTTCTTTCTCCTTTCTCCTCCCACTTCCCTATAGAGGAAGATATATTTCTATGCCCAACTGAATGTGAATGTGTGTGCTATTCCCTCTTTGAGCCAAGTGATATTAAGTTTCAGAAAATGCTCATCCTCCTCTCTTCTTTCCCTGTATTGTAATAGGTCTTTTGAGCTCTTTCTGTGATCTAATTTACTCCCCTCTTCCCCTTCTGTTTTCCAGCACAATCCTTTTTCTATCCCTTAATGTCTTTTTCTTTAATATCATGGCAGAATCAATTTATACCTATACTCTTGGTCTATGTATGCCTCCTCTAATTGCCCTAATAAAAGATACAATTCTCAAGATTTACAAGCATCATCTTCCCATGTAGGGGATGTAAACAGTTTAACCTTTAAATAATATGTATTTTTTCTTTCCTATTTACTTCTCTATGCTTCTCTTGAGTCCTGTGTTTTCAATTCATATTTTCCATTTAGTTCTGATCTTTGCAATAAAAATGACTTAAAGTGCCCTACTTCATTGAAAGTTCCTTTCCTCCCCTGAAAAATGATGCTCAGTCTCACTGGGTGGTCAATTCTTGGCTGTAGTACAAGGTCCTTTGTTTTCCAGAATATGCTATTCCAGGCCCTCAAAGCCTTTATTGTGGAAATTGCCAAATCCTGGGCAATCCTGACTGTGACTCCTCAATACCTGTATTGGTTTGTTGTTGTTTCTTTTTTTTTTTCTAGCAGCCTGAAGTATTTTTTCAAGATTATAGTTCTGGAGTTTTCTAGTGATGTTTCTTGGAGTTTTCCTTGTGAGATCTCTTTATGGAAGTGAACAATGAATTTTTTCAATGACTGTTTTGCCCTCTGGTTCTAGGATATGAGGGCAGTTTTCCTCTTGAAGAATGCTCTCCAGGCTCTTTTTTTGGTCATAGTCTTGGGTAGTCCAATAATTTTTAAACTGTCTCTCTTACATCTGTTTTCTAGGTTGGTTGTTTTTCCAATGAGGTGTTTTACAGTTTCTTCCATTTTTTCATTCATTTTAATTTGTTTGATTCTTGATGCCTCAGAGTCATTAGCTTCCATTTGCCCAATTCTGGTTTTAATGTGTGATTTTCTTCAGCAAGCTTTTATATCTTCTTTTCCATTTGATTAATTCTTCTTTTAAAAATGTTTTCTTCAGTGGAATTTTTTTGCACCAATTGTTTTCCTTTTTCAAGTTTTAGACTCTTTCTTGTATACATCTAGTTTCTTTTCCCAATTTTTCTTCTATTTGATTTTTAAAAATCCTTGATGAATTCTTTCAAGCGCTTTCAAGAAGGCTCTTTGGGCTTGAGACCGAATGATATCCGCCTTTGAGGTTTCATATATAGGCATTTTGTCCTCTTCTGAGTTGGTATTTTGGTCTTCCCTGTCGACCATAATAGTTTTCTGTTTCTTGTTCATTTTCTTTATTAATTTTTCCTATTTTGTGAGTTTTGAAGTCAAGCTCTGCTCTTGAGGTACAGGGAACACTGTCCCAAGCTTCTTGTGCAGCTTTGAGCACAGGGACTCCTTATATTGCTGGGGCATAGCCCAGCCTAGTTCCATCTATTGTTGCCTAATGTCCCGAGCTGCAATTTGCCAGCTGGAGGGTGTCCCATTGGTCTTCTCTGCTAATGTTTTACAGAGTCAGAACTAAGGGTCTTGGTTGCTGTTCTACTGTGAGTTAAGACCCTCCCACTGGCTTTCCTGGACACCATCTGCACTGGGCTGTGCACTCATTTCACCCCAGTAAGACTGACTTTCCTGAAGTCCTTCCAAACTATCTTGAGTTGGAAAATTGTTTCATTCTGTCTCTGTAAGTTCTATTACTCCAGATTGTTAAGCGGCTTGGTTTCATGTGGTTGTCCAGAGAAACTGGAAGAGCTCGAGGAGATTCCTGGCTTCAGTCTGCTGTCTTAATTCCATCTAGAATGTCCTTAATAGACTTTTAAATTTCCTAGATATTAAAATTTTTATATTAGTTGAGAAGTCATAAAATAATAGAATCAATTTTGATTTTAGTGTTATGAAATCTACTTCTACTCCCAGAAGCATATTTAATGGCAATGACTTAGGAATTTATTTATTCTTCAGAGGCCTTTAACAGTTCTTGGAGTAAGGAGAATTCATGGTCTGCTGTCCTCAGTTTCAGAGTCCTCAGCATAAAACTATATTCCAAGGATATAACTAAAGAATGTATAATCTAAACATGGCAAACTAATTCATCTAGATAGTTGGCAAAAAGCCTGTAATTTTTAAACATACCATATATGCCATACAAAGACTACCAATTTTCAATGAGCTAAAATAAAACTAGAAATTATAGGAAACAATGAATTTTTATAAGATACTTGATCTTGCACTGTTCAGGAACACCTTTAAGAACAGTAATGATCATAAGTGACTCAGCACAGACCATCTGCTTTATGTCATACCTTAGAAATTACTTTAAAATCCCTGTTATTACCTGGTGTACTCATCATTCACTTCTCATGAAAATGAAGAGCTCAAAAAAATATTTCTGGCTTGTAATCTGATTTATGGGTGGGGTTCAAGATGATCTTGAAAAACGGGTCTAACAAAATGTCTAGCAGTTTAAACTTCTGATAGATATATTTTATTTCTAAATTCATTCTTTTGACTTTTAAAATACAACTTTTTGATTCTTAAATCCTTGTTATTTTTTTTAGTAGCAATTATATGAGAGACATCATGGCACAGTGGGGTAAAGAACCAATCACTAGTTAGGAAGAATGGGTTTGAATCTTATCTTTCACTAGCTCTTTTCAGTGCCCCAGGGAACAATAAGTCTTGTAAACTGCAGAAAATTTGGCAGCAGATGTTCCCTAGTAGTATTTTCATTGGGAATTCCCTACCTTAATGAAATCAGAGGTCCTGACCAAAAGAAAAGAATCTATACTCAGTTCTGTTACATTATAATGTTACATATAGGTAATCTTGAATCTTTTTTTAAAACCCTATAGATTCAAGTTCATATTCTCATTGATCAGAAAAGCAATTTCAATTATGGAGTACCATTATACAATTGGAATGTTATATATAAAAACATTACAATAGTATACTAAAGTGTCTAAATCATTTTATAAACTTGCAAGATTAAGCTTTATTTTAAAAAAGCTTTTAAAAAGCCCATTATTCCTCTTAAAAAATATAAGAATGTAAAATATAATACCCTTGATCATGAAGTATCTAACTAAGTATAACCAAGAAATTTAGGATCAGATTCTCATCATTTCTAAGAAACCTTGGGAACAATTCTGTCTTTATTACCCTTTTCACTTGATATGTAAATATAGCATATATGATTGTTACATATATACAATATAACGTGTAATAATAATTATGTACATTATAATGATATAAATATTCTTTTTGCTAGCCTTACTTTGAATAAAAGAATTTGAGTTCCACCTTACTAGATTATAGAACCAAAGTGAAAGGGACCTCAGAGACCATATCTAGTCCTACCCAAAAGTTTTTCAAATGACAGATGTCAAAAAGATCATGTGTTACTACAAGGTCACACAGAAATAAGAAACTTTAACACAGGTCACTTAACTTGTTTGAACTGGTATGGTCCCCTTCAGTATTGTAATTCATATTCCATTCATACTTCTCATTTTTAAAAAAGCCTTTATATATATATATGAGTAAAATTTTAAAAATCTAAGAAAAAGAAATCAATAATAGCCCAATTATATCTTATAAAATGCCCACCTAAGCTAATTTTAATATTTCTACCTTTGCAATAAACAGAACCTCAGTACACAGCATGCAAAGGGTGGTGCAAAAATAGTTTATTATGATATAGTTTATGTAAAGTTAAGTAATATTTACAAAATAAAAATGATCAGCTACATCCACAGGAATCTAGCATGTCACAGAAGGCTTAAGGAATAAATATTGTGACAAAGTAAATGTTTTAATTACAGTGAACAGTTGATCGGGAACAGTGGCTTTTAAAAAGCACAAAGGATTGCATTGACTTGAAAAGGAAAGGAGGGAGAGAAGCCTTATTTAAGCAGATCAGCATCCTTTACTATTTTTTTAAAAAGGAAATCACTCTGATAGGGAGTTGATACATAAACCAACGGGGTAGGGCTAACCATATATATACATGAGTTTTACCTCATATCTTGATTTACAGATGATAATGCTTTATGGTCAGAATGTTGTCGTTTCTTTCTTGGACCAGTTTCATTTTTCACAAAATTTTAAATCTAGTGCACAGAACATTTAATATTAGTGCAATAATTAATCACTGTGTAAAGTATACTACTATGTTAGCGTATGCTTATACACACACACATGCTTGGGTATTAGCAGTGGCTTATGATTTTTAAGATCATTTTAGGCATGGATAAGAAATTATGGAATATTTCCAATTTATATTGTTACAGCAGATAAAATTTTCTTTCCTCTCTTATAAGTTCATATAATTCAGAGCTATCTCATCAATTTAATGTCTCAGTTAAGGTTATCTATCCTAATTTTTTACTATTTTCGTTAAGTATGAGGCAGAATGTTGGAAAAATGTATAAAAAGAAGAGTATATAGAAGAGGGAAAAAAAGATCAAGCTATTATCATTCCTAAGTGTCACAGTGCACTGCTTACCATTTTATAAATATTACTTAGAAAATCATATGATTTCCTCTCACTACTTAATTCTTGGTCTTGAATTACTGTTAAGAATAAGTCAGCAGGCAAGTCAGATAGAGGTGAATTCTAAAAGCTTTCAAGCCAAGATATTTACATTATTTTATAATAATGAATACAAAGACCTATTAGTGAATGTATCTATTTTATCCAACTTCTTTCTTCCAGTACACAGGAATTCTTAACTTTTAACTCCATAAACTTTTAAAAACATTTCAACAATTATATTTAAATATAATTGGTTTCCTTTGTAATTCTATGTATATTATGCATTTTAAAACATTATTCTGAAAAGGGTCCATAGGATTCACTGGACTGTCAAAAAGGTCAATCATACCCTCCCCCTCAAAAAAACCAAAAAAACTACGAATCCCTGCTCTAGGAAAAATAAAGAGTGTAGTTACAATAAATTTGATAAACTAGGATCTGATGGCTAAATTTGTTACTTCTATAGCTTCATTTATCTATGGTGATTTTTTTTTTTTAAAGTGCAGACCAGAGACAGGATAGGTCACTTCAGTAGAGGAATCTCATTTGCATAAAATAGGGCTATTTAATATTCTCCCAGATCATCCTATATTTTAGCCTTCAGGTCTCCAAAATATTTTATATTGCAATCAAATCACTTCTACATTGATATGATATAAAACAGCACATTGGAAATAAAATACCTACATATATAAATTTCAGCTTACAACCTATTTATAAACTTTATAACTAAAGATTTGGTAAATCTCTTCCTTACAACCCTACCTAATAATCTTGAATGTTGGAGAAATGATAATTGCATCCCTGATGTTAAAACTATACTTTATATTTTACCTTCCTGTAACACTTTTCAAGTTATGTTTAAAAAAAAAGTTTTTGTCACATTACAGCTCTCTGCTAAATGCAACTTTCTTCATTTTAAAAATTTTATGCAGAGAGGGTTAATGCCATATATATCAAGTACAACATTACTGAATTCTTTCAATAAAAAAAAATCAATCCTTGTAGGATTATACTTTTCAGATACATTATATATTTGACAAGTATATTCAGCATAGAATTTTAAAAGATATTTAAAACAGTCATTGAAAACTATCCTAATGCTGGGTTCATTCAACATCATACCCAGACCTTTTTTTCCAATCTTAAAAAGGAACCTTCTGTATTAGATTTTATTTAAAAAAAAAAAAAAAAGTCACAAAACCCCTTTCTACCTAACTGCTGAGTAATAAATATTTACAGTGTGTGCTTTGAAAACTATACAGATTTTAAGTTATTTTGAAGAAAAAGCTGTCTTCAAAAAGAGAAAATGCAATTTATCATGAATGTGCATGAGAGTAAAATGTCACAATGTGTAGGTACTCCATATTAACCACAGAAATGTAGTGGTCTAAGAAGAACTTGATAAAGGATGTATTTTAAACAAAATATTTCATCATGCTGCTTTCAAGACAGCAGAAAGGTTGGTTCTATTTATTTTCATTTTTATTTTTGCTAAGGAAACAAATTCTGTTATCATAAGAAACAAGTTCTTGTCCCAATTCCCACTGCCCTCCCCGCAAATCCCTTTTAAAAAATCTTCAAAACCTGAAAATGTTAATGTTTTCATAAAGTTTTTTTCAGATTCATAGGACTTCTATCAAAGAATTGAAAAAAAGGGTTTTTTCTAAATAGTCTGGTTCTATTCAAAAGTATTTAAAGTATAGCAGCTTGCAAATAATAAGAGTGTTTATATGGATATAAATGTGTAATTTCCCTCCTAATATACACAAAATAATATTGTGTTTATTCCTTAAGGGCATTTCAGACAATGGCTTCTTTACTGATAAATCTGCCATGAAATAGGTAGATATCTGGGCACATCAGGGGTATTACAGAACACTCAGATTTGGGGGAAAGATGTGGGAAAGCTAAGATTTTAAATTTTTTTTTTTAAACCTACTTTAGAGTTCGAAAGAAAAGTATTTGAACTTAATCTTTTTTAAAAAGAGTTTTGGGATACTGATGATATAGAATAAAAGACCACTTTGTTAATATGGAAGAGGGAGAGAAAACTTTTTTATTATAGTGGTAAATTTAGAGCTTTTTCTTTATATGCCATCTGATTAATGGAAAACTCATAAGAATAGCTCATTATTCAATAATTTATTATAATGAATCTGAGAATACTTTATTTAATCTTAAAAAATCAGAGAAGAAATTGAAGATAAAATTTGGGGGAACAGGATGACTTTTTACTAGAAATATTGGAAATGCAGATTTCATTTTGGAATAAAGAAAAAGAATGGAGTAAAAATTAATTTTAAAGATCTTTTAAAACAATATAATATACATATCTCATCAGGATATCTTGTAAGCATTATTTTTGGTTGACTTTAAGAAATGTTTGGGTTATTCTACGTGAAAATGATCTATTCCTTTTTAGTCAGTATATTTCTTCTCTTAATGGAATGAAAAGATGACAGAAATTGACTCCAGGCTGAATGAAATTTAGAAACATAATAACTAATATATTGTGTACCCATTTACTATAACAGATTCTAGAAAAGCTATTACCAAGTACAACAAAAGTTTTGAATACGTATAATTCATTTCGCGAGTAGGCTACTTATGTGGATATCAGAAGGAAACAGATTCTGTGTTTTTATTTGAAATGGATCTTTTTTTCAGGCAAACCTAACTTATTTGAATTCTGAAGAGTAAAGCCATTTATATCTAAAGATTCTTCTATTCAATATTGTAATACCTCATTTACCTAGGAAATGAATCTTCTAATTGAATAAAGTGCTAAGTATTCAGTTTAAAGGTTTTCATTAACAATGGCTATTACTTCCTTGATGTTGAAAACAGAGGATATTGAACATAATTGATAATAACATAGCTGTTCTTGGGAATTTATTGTTGTATAAGGTCCATTTGCTACATACCTAAATGGCCACCGGCTGCTGTACTTTTCTGCTCGGTGTTCCTTCTCTGTCATCTATTGTCTGTCTTAACAGGATAAAAATAATAGTTTTCCTTGATGCTTTTAGTTCAGGGGCTGTGTCTTTGTTTCAGGATAACTGAGGTTTAGTGAAGCTAACTACAATTTAAATTCTTAGTTGAGAACCAAGTCCATTATTTTAGAATAAAGGCATAATAAATCTTTGCTTTTGTCTGTAGTTAACTGATCATTTATGTGGCTGTATTAAATATGATTAAAGAACTTGTGCTAACATCTTCCTTTCCTCCTTACAACTCTGAATTTGATTGACCTTATATAGGAACTAGAGATCTTATAACTACACTTCATATTTCTCTACATGTGGTATCAATGCCTTTTTAAATGTTATTTAGTTTGTTCCAAATCATATATGTGCCAATGATAACTTTGAAGTGAAACATCAAGTTATTATAGAAGTGATTTGCCACAAAGTCTTGGCTGGTTAGTAACAGAGTGGGACTTCTAGCCTGACTTCTACTGTAATGCCCTTTACTCCCTTTTCAAATAAAATTAGAGTCTAATATAAAGATAATCTTGATATGGTTGAGAATTGGTGTTTAGTTCTTAAATTTCTTCAATGTGCTAAAAATTATATTGCTACATCTACTTCTGGAGTGAATAAATTTCATTAAATGCTAATACTAGCTGACTAGAATAATACTAGTTGACATTTATATGGCACTTTCTAGTTTGCAAAGTGTTTTACATAGTTCTTAAAGAAAACATCTCCAAGTTTTAAAGCCAGCATTTATTTGGCTTTGTTTTTCATGTTCTTACTAGGCTTCTTATGCGGTAACTCGCTCTTCTCTCCTCTTTGATGAGAGCTTCAACCATTTCTGTTATTCAAACAGTTGACTCTCTTCATTTTCATTTAGTAGGCCAAAAAAATTCCTTTTGATTTCTGTTAACATATCTGCTTTTGCTGATAGTACAGCAACCCATATGATACAAAATTGTCTACATTTGGAACACCACCAACAGTTTTACTGTCTTATGTCTATCCATTCTGTCAATCCTTCATCTTAAACTTTCTCGTCTCATCATAATTCATTTTCCCAAAGTTATACGCACTGTGTCTGCTGAATCACATTCCTCATGTCCTATGTCATTTTCAACTCCCGCCAAATGAAATGGGTTGTTTTATTTTAGTTAACTTGAAAAGAAGAAAAAACTTCTCCTCTACTAATACTTAAAATAAGTTAACTAATGTATTTTGGGGGTTCTGATTTCCAGAATTAGGATCATTAACTAGCTTTCCAATGGATGTAAGTGCCTAGAGTAATAAATATATGAAAAATATTGAGGGATGCTGGCTTTTAGCTACTTAATTTTTTTAAAAGTATGATCCCTTCAGAATCTAGGAAAATGAAGCTGTGTGGGAAAGGATGTAGACAAATCCAGTCTTATAAACACTGTACCAGTCTACATGTGTGTTTCTGTACAGGCTATCCTCATATGGTAGCAAAAGAAATAAGATCTTTTGTTTTTACTTGTCTCCTTAAAATTTTTTCTCATATTTGCATCTCAGGCAAAAAAAAAAAAAAAATTTCTCAAGAAAATGACTAAAATTAGCATCTACTGAATTAAACAAATGATATATGAAGTATGTTCTTGTACAAAGCAGGTGCTTAATAGCTGTTTGTTGAACTGAAGTGAACTCTTAAGGCAGGGAAAGACCCTAAGAGATAGGCTATCTTCTCATCTCCATTAACACAAATATCCTTCTTTCTACATACAGCATGCCAGTTTCAACACTAGGCTACTTTTTGAGAGAATTATGGAGGAAAAAAGCTCAAATAAACATATTTCCTGTTCTCTAACTTGGCAGTCTTCTCTGAGAATTAGGAGGTTGGACAACTGAAAAAATAAAATCTAAATATGTTCATTTAATTTGCTTAGGTCAAACCTCTTAAATGTTAGAAAAAAAGCAGAACAAAATGCAGATTTTTACATGCAAAAAAGCTTGATTTTCTTAGAGAAGTAAATAAATGATATACACAACACTGAAAAATTGTAAATATTCTTGGCAGTGCCTCAACTCAGATTCAATTTGTCTCTTGGGACCAAATCTTATAGTCTTCTGCTGTACTTCTTTTTTGTCCTAAGATGATTTGAGAGTCTACCTCTCAGAAGGGCCACACATTCCCCAAGAGGCAAATAAGAACAGTACTATACTAAAAGCAAACAAACACTACCTCCAGCAATTGCCTGCTTCAAAAGCAGGGATTCCACTACCAGTTCCAGTAGATACATGTAAAATATTGTTTTAGAGATATCAGGAAATAATGTCCTGTTTAAGAAGGAGATTCTAGCTTTTGAATATTCAAAGAGGGGATGTGGAGAATAGTGCACTCAAAAAAATTCGCTATTTGTAGCAACTCTGCCACTAAATGGTTTTTGTTTTATAGATTTTAAAAATATTATCTTGATTCTCTGTTTCTATTACACATAAAATAAGTAACATAAGAACTCACCCTTCTGTGATATAATCATGGGCATAGGTTGTCTCTATTAACCAGAAGTTGGGAGAATATTAATACTGAAGTTAGAAGAAAAAAAGTAAATGAATAGTGTGAGTGGGATTGGAGGTTTAAAGTGTTCAAGTAAGATAAGAATAAGTCGAGTTTCATTATAATTAAAGGTCATTCCCTCTATCTATTTCTCTACTCTTTCCATCCATTTTATTTTATTTTATTTTATTTTAGCCTGCCTTCCCAGGTTGCTGTGTTGTGTTAGTCCTTTTAAGCAAGTTGAGCAGGATAGTTTCAATGATATTTTTATTTTAAATCACCTAGCCATTTGCCAGATAGAAGTATTCTATAAAAGGTTAGCCAGATCAACTCTGTTTAAATGCAGGGGAACCCAACATTTAGGGGCCATGTAAAGCTAAAACACATTTTGAAAGAGAATTTGTAGCAATAGAGGGGCCAAATTAGCTCCAAGAAGAAGGAAAAAAGATGAATCCATCATAAACACCCGTTTCTTATTTATGTGACTTTTGAAAGGCAGCAGAACTATTTCTCAATTTGGGGTAAAGCATGGTTTGATCTTAAACTTTACAATGTAGGGTTATTAGTCCTGTGGATTTGAATGGACTTTAACAAATCCAGTCTAATTTACAAAGTATTAAAATATCACACAATACTGTTAGCATTGTCTTACTTTAGGATAGGATTTTTTTTTTAAGTATACAGGAGGGTAGGTCACTATTGATCTCAGTTGAATTTAGGAATAATTTGTTAAAACTGACATTCCAATAGTGTCACCCACCTCCTCATGTTCCTTCCCCCTCCCTCTCTCTAACAAATTACATGGACCTGGTTATGTGGGGAATAATTTCCAAAAAAGTTAAAAATTTTAGAACAGACACTTCTCTTCAATAGTAGGAATCACAATGCAAAGCCCCAATCCATATTTCAAAAATAGGTGGTCACTGAAAATACCATAAGAACGATCGGAGGAAGTAATGAGAGGGGGAGCTGGTGTTTTGTGCAAGATTTAATTAAAAAAAAACAAACAAGAATTAGGAACGATTCAACAATTCTGTTGTAGTACTTTGCCACAATATTCTGGGATGTGTGGTTCTAAGCTGCATTAGTAGAAGGAGTACAAAATGCCATCATTTCCACTCCCCACTCCCCCCACCCCCGAAAAATCTTCACCAGAGTTGAGATGAAGGGTGGCAGAATCCTGGTTACAAACCACCTCTTTTCTCCAACTCCCCCTCTAATTTCTCTCCAGTAGGTCAGTGCTGTAAATCTAGACAGAAACAGAATGTCCTCAGGCTTTACCTCAGAGAAACAAGAGTTAAGACTAACTCCTGGCGTACTTGGCTCAAAGTGCCTCGGAGCACCAAACCACTGCCACTTAGCAGCAGAGCTAGATACGCCAACCAGGCCCTGTTTCCATACCAATACATTCGGTAAGACAGAGCTAGCTTATCAATAGGCTGCTGAGCCTTAATACTGACACTTAGTGTAATGAATTACAGTAAAGTAAAGAATTCTAATACAGGCAGCTAGAATGGGAGGAAAGTAGATTGTTCGCCTTCCTCCCCCCCTAAATCATTGACTAATTCTAGAATACAGTGGAAGAAAAAGATTTGATAAGATGCTGGGAGGGAGGAGTTGAAGGAATCAACACAGCAGGAAGTGGTGTGAACTACAATCCATAAATCAGTCTCTTATCCATCCATACAGTTAATGATGACAATAATAACAATAACAATAATAATAATAAAATACGGTACAGACAAAAATCAGCGCTTGTGTTGTGCTGCTGCAAGCCAGGTGGGATGTGTGTTCAAGTTGAATGGGATACAACTAATCTTTCTTCAAGTCCCTGGATTCAAAGAGTTTCAGACGTTCTTGCACGGTCAGGCCTTCCTTTAGACTCTGGGTATGGAAAAGATAAAAAAATGCAGAAAACTTAAATCTCCAAAATCACAGTCCCTGGTAATTTAGGTAACAGTCCCAAATAGAGAGTACATGTGGCAAACAAATGGTGGTGTTGATGCTCAGGCAAAGAAAGGAGAAAGGTTGGCTTCCTTTGTAGAGAGATTAGTGGAACATGCTAGAGAGAAACTTAATGTGAAGTGTTATTGGGGAATTCTAGAATTTCCTCCCCTCTTTCCCCCAAAGTGACTGGATGATAAAAAGAGAAACAAGATGTGCATAAAGAAGCTGAACTCTGCAAATGAACAGGCTTGAAGCTGCACTACAGACAAGCAATCAGAGTGGTTAGATTAAAAATCTTAAAAGAGTGCAGACCAAAATCCTTTCACATCTTGTCTTGTCCTGCAGCGTTCCCGTATATCCCCTTATCTCAGAAATCAGAATATCCATCATGATGCTGGAGATCTTTTTCTGAATGTAGCTCCCCTCCCTCTTTAATATTTTAAAAAAGGTACATTATAGTAGCCAGACTATTCATATATTGACTCCCATTGTCACCACCCAACGGATATTCCTCCTTTTCCAGTCTCATGTCTTTAGGAGACTTTTTATTCAATTTTTCAAATGCTAGTCAAAACCAGTAATCAATATGCTACATGGCCTATTTTCACCCACTGACAGGTCTTTTCATTGTCATTTGGAACAGGAGTAATTGTCGCAGCCATATAGCAATGATGGAATAATATTAATCCAGGGAGCCATGTACTGCCTTGGCTCAATAAAAGCATTAACTGTAGAGATTGGTCTCAGAACTATCTCTTTTGTCTAAATAGAGACGGGGCTCTGGATGTGGAATGGAGTTTGTTTTATCAGATACAACTGGCGTCCATTGGTTTTGTTTCAATATTTTTCTTTGTTACACTTGTCGTGGAATGAGGAGAAGAAGGTGGGAAAAATTGTGGGGAAATGACTATTGTAGTTTGTAAAAAAGGCATAAAAAAAGTGCTACAGGACTTTTCCAAAGATGATCCCACTCAATTCAGAATCACTTCATTGACCAATATGTATGTCCAAGAAAGATAAAAAGGCAGACTAACGCAATGGGGATGCCACAAGATTGTGACATGTTTTTTCATTCAGTTTGTCAGCCAAACCAATTTGATTAAACTAATCTCTTTCAGATTACTACAGATTTCACCAGGATTCAATAAAATTTATAGTGTCATTTTCTAATAGCAATATTTGGAAAACTCTGCCTTTTTAACTAAGGTCAGAAAACTTTTTCTCTTTTCATTTCAATTTTTTCATCTTTTATTATGATCGCTTCTTACAAGTTCCAGCTCTGTTGCTTAGTAGATAACTAAACATAATTTATGACCACAAATTGTCTTTTTAAATGGTGATAATACTTTTACCTGAGAATAAAGTGACAATGTAGTAATGTTGTAAACTATATAGTGATACTATAAAATTCACAACATGAATGTATTACTTTATGTGTTACATGTATTCTCTCCCAACTAAATTGCAAATTGCTTAAGGACAGGCACTGAGGCTTACTCATCTCTTTAGCCCTTATAGTGTTTAACATACTACTTTGAAACATAGGAAGCATCAAAAATTATAAACCAATGAAAGTCTAAAAAACTTAAATCACTGAGACAGTGTGCTCAGCAGGACCAAGCAAAAGCCTGGAGTTAGGCCAGAATGGGAACCCTCCAGACACTAAAATCTCATATCCTTTTGCTGTGCAAAAACATGCTATTCATGTGAACTATGCGAGCAACCAAGGAGCCTCCTGACTTATGTCCTATCGTGTGGAAGAGAGCCTTCTGAATAAAAACAAGTGCTCTGCTCCAGAAGCCAACAGGGCTGCAGGGAAACAAGTCAACAATAGATCATCCATGCAGAGACCCAGGCCTGTCAAACAGTCATAAATCCACAGCAAATAGGGTTGGGGGGAAATTTTTTTTCCCCAGGTTCCAGCAATTTTTTCGACACTGAAGCAGAGAAGCAGGAAGAAGCAACAGTGAGTAAATTATCAGTGACAAATTGTGAACTGCCTTATGCAAAAGCAGCTGTGCTCATTCACCGTGCAGCTTCCTCATACAACATTCTGTTGCTGCTGTTTTGTGTCACTTCAGAATTCAAAAAAAAAAAAAAAAGATTTAGGTAAAACAATTTTTTGGTGTAGGTTATTCTTTCCTTTTCTCTTTATATTTTGTTTGTTAATAAAAAAAAAGTCATAGGATTCCCCATTTATGACAGGTAGGTTCGTAGATAAATTATATTCTGTTTTTCCATGACCATATCTCAAACTTCAAACCTCAGACCTTCAACACTTAAAAAAAAAAAACTGCTATTAGAAAGTTTTGCAGAGACTACAAAAATTAGCCAGCTTGTTAACATGTTTAACATATATTGGATTACTTGCTACCTAGGAGAGGGAGTGAAGAGGATGGGGGGAAATTGGAACACAAGGTTTTTGCAAGGGTTAATGTTGAAAAATTACCCATGCATATCTTTTGAAAATTAAAAAGCTTTAATAAAAAAAATTATCCAACATGTCATTATTGGGAAAATGACTGAAAAATGTTCCTATTCATGCTGAGTCAATAACAATTTTTGATTTACAATAGGCTTATTATTTTTAACATTACTAACTTAACTGCATCTAATATATACTTAGAATGTAAATCCCAATGGTGAAGCATATGGTCATGGCTTGTGATAATCTACTGTGGAGGTACAGAATTCTTGGCAATACAGGTAGCATATATATAAGGATGGCCTATCTGGTTCCAGAAAGTTGTTTACTTGAAACCGTATCAACAACTGTTGACAATACTAAACTTCTCTATTTCCAATTGGATTTCCTTATTGTTTTTCATAAATTTTTACAAATGTTTTTATTAAGGAAAATAACAATATACACTTCTTGAATAGTTTTTATCAAATATCAAACACCATTCTGACCTGTTAGCTAGCATTTAAATTGGTCTGTTAATACAGCATACCTATTAACTAACTTCTGTTAACTTCATAGAACTAAATCTGGGCAATGACACAGAAGGCAGTGATTTTAGATATCTGAACTTAAGAGGTTGGTGCCTGTTAGAATGCTGGAAATATGGAGTCATTCGGCAGATGTGAGGATGAATTGAAACTTGAACTGGCTACTTCTAGAATTATGAAGGGCAATAAGACTTATGAGTAAAGAAAACCCGTTACAGATACCAGGAATAAAAGCATCCTAATGACTGACTCCCTGCTGAGAGGTCCAGAGACAGTTTTAGGGGATCTTCACTTAGCTCATTAGAAGGGAGTGGTGTCTTTCTGGAGTTCTCTCTGACATATGACAGATATCAAATCCAGACAGCTATCCTCCTGCTGATTAATTTGGAAATGACAGTTTAAAAAAATGTATTGCTAGATACGGAGTCAAATAGCCAGAAGCCAAAGGACCTGGGAGTCCTGATGCTTTCATCTATTTCCCTAGAAGGAAGTTAGGATTCTGGAAGAAAAAAGGCGATATGAGAAATGAACAATTCATTATGTTGATATCAAAGAAAAGAAATTAGGATTCTGGAAAATAGCTTAAGATACCAAAATGATATCTGAACATGAATGTTTTTCCTGATAGGAAGAATGTTTGCCAAACTAACCAAAAACAATTTGAACCACAAACAAGAGGGGAAAGAAGAAAAATGTCCATATAAATAAACTGTAAAATGAGAAAATACAGAGGTCAGTAAGTATAACACAGGACAATAGGAGAAGAATGGACAATAGGAAAACTACTTGGGGCCATAGAATATGGGTAATAAACTGAACTTGACATTTTAACAAGTAAATATAAGCTCATGAAAACCTGGTGGACATGACAGTGTAAAGTGAGCAGAACCTGTAGAACAATGTATACAAGGGCAGAAAGGTACAGACCAACTTTGAAAAACTGGTCCACACAAAGAACAATTGCATCTCCACAAGTCCTGTTAACGCAGCACGTTACCTCAAGAGACTCTGGACATGATACAGGACAACATTTTTGGACAAGGACCCTGGGTAGATTCGTGTTGTTGTAACAAGTTTTTTTAGTCTCCTGTTTTTGTTTGTTGGGGGTGAGGGATGGGGAGTGTCACATGGGGACAATAGTGATGCTAAAAATAAAGGGGCCACTGATGCATTCTTGAAAATGCATAGACAAGAATAGTGGTAAAAATAGCTAACATTTATATAGTCTTATGTGGTTGCCAGGCACTACGCTAAGCACTTTACCATTTTTATCTTATTTGATCCTTACAACCACCCTTGGAGGTAAGTGCTATTCCCATTTTACAGATGAAGATGAAGCAAATAGGTTAAGAGGCTGGATATGAACTCAGATCTTCCTGACTCCAGGCCCAGGAGTCTATCTATTGTGCCTTCTAGGGCCATAATATAAATATTACATGTATTTAAAAGCAAATAGAATGAAACATTCAGTATCTTAGGGAATAACCTTTTTTTGTGTTTTCTGTATATAGAAATTCCCTTTGTGGAGGTGTTTTAAATTCAGTATAAAAAAAAAAAAAAGACTTGGTGGAACAGACTTCATGGTCCAACAAAGCAACTAAAGGGGATGCTTTGTTCCAAATGAACAAAGCTGACAGAAGGGAAGATTGGCACTAATGAGCATCTGTACCTGAGGGTGGAAAGATCTAAGCCAAGAAAAAAAGAGTAAGAAACAGAACTCCAGATAACCGACAGGGAAGATGCTCAGGATACAAACTGTAAAACCTGCAGAAGCTTGCACAGCTCCAGAAGATGGAGAACTGGCCCTAATGGATGGGAAAAAGACAACAATTGACAAGAGTGACCTGGGCTCTACAGAACTACTTACTTTTCTGAGTATGAGTTTCCTCATCTATAAAAGAAAGTTGATCTACATGGCTTCTAGCAATAACATTTTAAGTTGCAAAGAGGCAGTTTTTGAACCTATGTAACAAAGAATGACCTGAGACTCCACGTTATAAGAAGCTCTTAAGAGGGCCACGTTCTAGAAAGGAGACTTCCTCTCTCTCTTAGTGTAGGACCATGGCTTTTCTCTGAAAAAAAAGGAGGCTATTTGGAATTAACTCCTATAATTTTACATTTCAATTCATTTTTACAATCCTCTTGGAGGATGGGTTGGCCCTTCTCCTCACCTGTTCTAAGGAGGTTTGCCCCTAAAACCAATATCTCCAGTACTTTCATTCTTTCCTTTTCCATTCTCACCTTATCTCTCCCTGCTATCTACAAATTGGCTCAAAAAATCTTGACTCTTCTTTTCCCCGCACAGGCAGCACAGTGGACAGAGAGTCCAGAAGATGGGTTCAAATCTGGCCTCAGACACTTGCTAGCTTGTGACCTTGGACAAGGCATTTGACTGCCTTAGTTCCTCATCTGTAAAATGAACTAGTGAAGGAAATAGCAAACACTGCAGTATCTTTTATCAAGAAAACCCCAAATGGAAGCACAAAAGAAATGACCAAAAATCCCTCTATCCCTTACAGGCTAATTATTGTCCTGTATCTCCCCTCCTTTTTTACAGTAAGGACTCCTATTTAAAAGTTTTCAAATTCATATCCACTTTTTTATCTCTCATTTCCCAAACCTTTTGTCTGGTTTCTGGGGGATGATTCGTTAGAAGTTGCCCTTCTCCAAGGTCACAAATGCTATGTTAATTGGTAAATCTTAGTAGTTTTTCTTAGTACAAATTCTTGATTTCTCAACACTTGACACTGTTGACCAACATCACTGTTCTAGATTCTAAACATCATTCTATCCTGGCTCCCTTTCTGCTCATCAGATCCTTCTTAGTCTTTACATGGTAATCCTTCACATGCCATGTCTAATGTGTGGAGATATGCTCTGGATTCTGTTCCAGATTCTGCTTTGCTCCCTCTGGGTCCCTAAGTGGTCCCATCAGTCCCTGGGACTCCTCAATCATCCCATGCAGAAATCAGCAGCTGGCATCAGACCAATCTCTGACTCTTACCAGTTGGACTAGACTCTTCTGAGGTCCCTTCTGCTTTGACTGAAAAAGGAAAGTGTCCCATTGAATTGTATTTACCACAATATCTCATAGGTAGCCCAACTAGGAAAGTGCCTTTTTCTACTGAGGGCACTTCCATGCTTCTAGTCAGCCAGGATTACAAACTACACAGCCTCAACTCCTATTCTCCTTCATCTTTTGCCATATTTTGACAAAGCAGCCAAGTTTTGTCAGCTCCTTCTCAACATCTCTCCCACCTATCCTGTCCCTTTCTTCCTATTCATACCACAATGTCCTTATTATCTCCTTCCACTTGGACTGTCTATTGCAAAAGCCTCCCAAGTTTTGCCTGTTTCTAGTTTTTCTACAACTCATCTTCCACACAGAAAAAAAAAAAGTTTCTCTACAACCCAGCTTTCCACAAAAAGCTCAGGTCTGACTATACGGCACTGCTCCTGAAAGCATTAGTAATCTGTATTTCCCATAAGATAAAAAACATCCCCCTTTGTTTGGCATTTAAAGTCTTTCACAATCTGATACCAACTTAGTCTTCTAGACTAACTGCAAATTACTGCTATCCTCACACACTCTAAGAAAGCTCAAACTGGTGTACTTGAGGGATCCCACCTCCAGGCTTTACAAAGGCAGTGTTCTTGGAACTGCTAGGTCCTTTTCAGGTTCAGGTGAAGAACCACCTTCTCACCTCCTTCAAAATTCCTTTCCTCATTACCCTGGTTGTTAATTCCCTCCCCTTTCCCCACATCGTATTATTATTTTTGTAGGTACCATTTTCATATAAATCTTTATACACACACACACACACACACACACACATTTTACATATCCTTATCTGTGAATATCTGCCTCAATATATGTAAGGTCATAAAGGAAAGAATTATTTCATTTTTATACAAAATAGATTTAAAGGTCAAAATGCTATAAATCATATTTAGATGCCTCTAGGTGAATAACATTCTTTTAAATAATCAATTTAATCCATCCCATCTTGCAATAATATACTCATTGTTCCATTGACCATAAATGACCACCTCTTTGAGATCTTGTTACCTTTTAACTAGGTAAGGGAATCTGAGTGAAAAATAGCTTAATTATAAAGTATAATGTACAACTATTTCCCTTTTATACACAAGTTTCTTATTAAGTATTTCAAGTCCCTTATTCTCTCTGCTGACCAAAATCCTTCCTTGTTTCCACTAACAATGATTGTTAAAAATGTCTCAGAATAGCTCCATTTCGATTAAAAAAATTTTTTAAAATACCACCCCCCCCCAAAAAAAAAGGTGGAAATATTAAATCCATTTAAAATTGCTTTCTCCTGATACTGGCTTTAGTAACTTCTGCCACAACTTAACTAACTAGAGAGAGTTACAATCAATGTTTGTCAAGTTTTTGTATTATTTTACAGCACTAACATTCACAAACTGGACAAAATACAAATTGCAAACATCCACAACAGCAAATATTTACTAGCAAATCTGGATTGTAGGACACTTCTACTATCTGTGGAATAAAGAGGGGTTGGTTTTGTAAAGCATGAGAATAATTATTTTCTTTTGACTTTTTCATGTTATCTGGGTAGGTACTGGAAATACGTTAGCTTCTCCATATTAAATCAATATTTATGAACTCTTTCTCCTTGCAAATGTCTGACTTTTTTTTTCTTTGAAAAAGTATCTGTGCCCAATACAGCAAGTTTAGTTGGGGACATGCACAGGTCATTCAGCATGCATGCTTGGCTGTTCCCACGGGTGCCATCAAACACAACACATCCTGCCCACCCATGAGAAGCTGGCTGCACAAAGAGCCTGCTATTCTTCAAAGTCAACAAGGTGAAGGTATATTGAGTCCTTGGACAGGGTGTCCCATGTAGGGATTTGCAAATGCAAAATGTGAGGGAGGAACTTGTGGGGAAGGTGCAAAGAAACTTAATTTGTTTTTCCATGTAGATTCTGGAGCGGGAGAGATGATCAATTAAAAAAGAGTAATAATAAAATAAGGAAAAAAGATTATAGCTTGATATGGAGGTATGAGCAGTGCATGCAGAGTGTGTTGCTCCCCCACGGGAGTCAGATTGGTTGGTGTGGGTTGTTTACCTACATGACAGGGAACCTGGAATCTGGTTCGTTTCAGTTATCCCATGAGACCTGCTCAATTACGGACTGTCAGGGGAAAGAGCAAAAATAAAACAACAAGAAGCACATAAATCCTAAATGTAACAGTGTTTATAATGACCCACCCTCCACCCATCAGTTCCACAAAAAGCATGGATACCCTTTCCCCACACTCCCATCCTTTCTCCAGAAGTCATCAATACTAAGATATGGAGACACAAGTACATACAAGACGGAAGTAGTGATGACAGGAGGCAAAACAGTACTAGACAACACAAAAGCTTAGATGGCACTGGCTTTAGAAGTAGAAAGTGGAACTAACCAGACATTCTACTTCTCAGTTCTGGTCTCTTAAAGATAACTGCATTTATCAGAAAGAAACCTGATATTTCTTATAATAAATACACTTAATATGTAATACATATTATATATAATACATAATACATATTGCATGTACTTAATATGTAATAAGTAATTCTCCAATTAGGATAAATTCTACAAAATTAAAGTTCAATTCTGGAAATTAACAGCTATTTCCATTTTGACTGCCTCCTATCACTCTTGTAGTTGAATTCTTCTGCATCCCTGTGGTCTTTAAAAACCAAAACTCACCTTTGACCTGATATTCCTTAACTGACGGCTAACACTGGATCTGTCTTTCTTCAAAAAGTCAGGATTGCTTTTAGATTTCATGATATCTGAAAAAAACAAAGAGGTCCATTAACCTTTTTTTTTTTTTACAAGTCTTTATTAAATAGCCTATAACTTAAAGATTGCAAAACATTTCTCAGCATAATGATTATATGTAGGAGCAAGGAAAATACTCAGTGAGGACTTAGAGAGTTCAGTTATGCTGAATCTAATTTCTGTGATCATTTCTTATGATCATGAGAAGACTTAAGAAATGTCACTAGATTAATTACAATGAATATTTATGTAACTTTGACAAAATAACATAAAACACTCTAGCAATGTGATTTTGTGATAATGGCATTTTACAAAGCATTTCTTTCATAATAAGTTTCTGAGGTTAATTATTTTACCTCAGTTTTGCAGATGGAGAAACTGAGGTTCAGAGAAGTTAAGTGATTTGACCATGGTCATAAACTTAAAAAGGTGCAGGTTTATTTAAACTCATATCATTTGACCTTGAGAAAAAGATAATTATACCTTTGTCTGTTTTAGAGATTAAATTCCTGAACTGTTATCAACAAAAATTGTTCTTGTCTTTTCTCATATTCCTAAGTAGTAAACAAATGCTTGTTGATTGATTAAAATGTCATTCTCCTTTTCAGAGAAGATAAACAAAATAATAATTGAGCTGCTTTCTATTAATTATTATCCCATCCACTCCATAAACTCCTTTGATCCTTCTTTTTCTTTGCTGCCCACCCTTCCCTGAAATAGTATGCAATCAGATATAGGTTATACATATGCAATTATGTAAAACATTTCCATATTAGCCATTTTATATAAGAAGACTAAAAAGAAAAATATGAAAGTGAAAAATAATATGCTTGAATTTCTATTCAGTAAATAGTAGGCTTTATCGTTAGTCCTTTAGGACAGTCTTGGATCATTGTATTGCTGAAAATGGTTATGTCATTCACAATTCTTCATTGGAGAGTACTGCTGTTACTATGTACATTTTCCTTGTTATGTTCACTTCCCTATGTATCAATTCTTGTAATCTTTCCAGATTTTTCTGAACTCATCTAACTTGTAATTTCTTACAGCACAACAATACTCCATTACAATCTGGAGTTTATTTCTTAGGTATCTTTCATTTCTCCTGGGCTGACTTCTCTTTAAGTTCATAGGATCATACCTATCTTCTGATTCATTGGAAATTTATTTCCCCCAAAATCTAGAAAGTTTATTTTAGACTATACCAGGATTTCCTTTCTTCTATTACAAAGTCGAGGAACTCTCAGAGTTCACATCAATTCTATTCCCAGCAATCAATTTCTTCCATGATATTGAGAACCATATTCAGATTAGAATTTCTTTTTGTTGGTTCGTTCATCTTTTCAAGGATGATATTATCTATAAGTCAAATTAGGAAATTAGCAGTTTTTCTGTTTTTAGTGGAAAGAAGGCTCCAGCAGATGTCTAGATAACTAGAGACCTTCTCATTCCCTACCACTAATACTGTACCTTTGCAACAAGCTTATGATTTGCTTCCCAAACTTATGTGTACAGTACAATGACATTACACTCCTCTGTAGTACAAACAATTTTATATTCTGTTGCTCTTGGCAAACAGAATGGTTCTGGACTGAAGCAGTTTTGGGCTGCTTTTGTCTCATTACTGTAACTAATCTATATCTGTTTAAATTTTTGTATAAAATTTATTTTTCAGTAGCAAAAACACATTTAAATAGTTTAGAACTATTTTTATGACAACGCATTGTTTTCTCATTTTCTTTTAGTTTTGTAAAAATTTTTATCTTTTCTCTAAATTGTCAATGACTTGGCTGTATACAAACTATTTGATTCAAGGAATGCAACCTACATCATGTCTGTTAAATGTATTTAATTTCATTTCCTGTAATGTTATGTATTGCTTATCATGTTCACAGCTTCCCAGTCTAGTTCTCAAACTCTCTATATCAGAATATAACTGTTGTAGCATTCACTAATAGCTTTAAACTGAGAAAGAAAGGAAAGCTAAAGGAAACCAACCATATCCCGATACTGTGGTATTTTCAGGAGACTTTTCACCCAGTGCTTCTGTGGCTGCTTTTAATTGCTCTTTCAACTTGCTGATATCACAGTCTGCCTTGGCCTTCACAATACTCAACTCTGTGTAGATATCTTTGTACTTATCACTAGCATACTTCTTGTCCTTGGAAAAATGGGGGAAAAAAGATTGTAAATAAACAAGGAAAACAACACATGATCAAGACAAGAGATGCGCCAGGATTATTGTCAATACATTCAAGATAGTGGACCCTAGCACCCTAACTGAACCATGTGCTATTCTGGGAGCAGACATTTGGCATATAAATCCAAAAGGGGAAAGGATAAGTGGACAGTGAGAGATTCATTATTCACAGAATTCTACCTTTGAGATATATCTACCCTTCTAGCTGCATTGCTAACATACTTGGTTTGGGAAAGAACCAGCTTAAATAAAATCAGAATTCTCAGATATTAATAACTTTAAAGAAACAAACTCTACAAGACCCCTTCAATTAAAGCTTTAAGCCAAAAGATTCATTCTCTCTTCTATAAATAACATGCTGACATGACTGATTTTATTCAACAGTACTTTTTATTGTTACACAGGAAGACTTTACTGGGGAAGTGGGCCAGGATTTAAAAAAAAAAAAAAAAAAAAGCTGATATATTTTACAACAAAAAATGTAGCTGAATAACCAATGAAACTTTTGGTTTTCCTTTATTTAGTTCTTGAACCACCCCCTGGCCTGGTCTGAGCACATTATATATAGCACAACTGTGAGATTCTATTAACTTTATTGGGTTATATTATTTCATGGTAACTTTAAAGGTTTTGCTTGAAAACTGGGACGCTATTCTTGATGAGGGAATGACTTTCATGTTTTCCCTTCTTAATCCTCTCTTTAATTCACTCTTTACTGCTAATCAAATAGTTATTCTAATATTACCCTCAGTGCTGTCTGCAGCTCATCCTTGAGAGAGCTGATTTCCTGTTTCAGATACTGTATTTCTGATTCCTTGACCCGCAATAAGACCTATAATAAAACAGAAATTAAATGTGATTACTCAGAAACAAACCTGGCAAGCTTATAAATGCAATATGGGGCATGGGGTAGGATGGGGGAAGTAAATCAATCAATCAATCAATCTATACAAATATGTGTGTGTGTGTGTGTGTGTGTGTGTGTGTGTGTGTGTGTTTGTAAATAAAAATACACTTTTCTAATGTGACAAAGTGGTTCACTCACTTTCAAAACTCCTGAATCTCCCTTCTTCAAAAATATCCTTTACATTTCAATCACCAGCTGACTCTTTGCTCTTTCACTTTTTAAAGAATGACTTGCTTAGTGTCTAGTAAATAACTCATTTATATAGTGCATTAAAGTTTATAAAATGTTTTCTTCAAATGGTCCTGTGAGGTAGCTAGTGCAAGAATTTTGATCTTTTTTAAGAGGCAGAAACTAAAGCTCAGAGATAATATGTGCTTTGTTCAAGATCACACATTGTCCAAACCTGATTTAAATACAAGTCTCTTCAAATGCAAAAGGTCTCTTACCACCTTAGCAAAAGTACGTATTTTATATCAAAAGTTATGTTCTAAGTTTAGACAGATCTACTTTATGGGTTTTGAACAATGTAGCTTTCAAGTAGATTTTAAATTTGACAATAACAATCTTGTGTTATCAGTATCTGTAGTTGATGGTAAAGATACAGGTGAAGGAAAAAGTTGGAAAAACAAGTTCAGCCACTTCAAGTTCAGTTGACTCTCTGAACTATTAATAGAATATCCATCACAATCTCTCCTACCTAGACAAAGCCTTCTTTCCTTCAAGAAGTAACTTCCATCACCATTTTTTGTCCATAAAACCATCTCTGACCCATCCATCTGGAATAATTGCTTCTTACTCTTAACACCAAAAGAACTTGATGTCTCTGTAAATGATTTATCAACTAATAATGATTTTTTAAAATTTTATGTTATTCCTTTGTTGAGCTATCACTTAAATCTTTTATTGTTATTTAACCACTGAATATGTAAACTTGTCTTCTCAAGCAAGCTGTGGTAAACTCCTTTAGGGCAGAAATAAGTCTAATATATTTATATATCACACTGTGCCTTACACATTTACTAATTTGTCCTTAATCTACTGATTTTACTTTGAAAAGTACCTCTAATTCATAAGCATCCTTGCCCTGTGTGAGAGGCGAACCAGCAGCCTCTCCACCACCCTCCCCAGTCAGTAGCGTTCGTAACCGAGTGATCTCCGCAGCCAGGCGGTTATTTAACTCCTGAAAGAAGAAAAAAAAAATCATAAAAATCCACAGCAGGTATAGTTTGAAAATCCAAGTATTTCCTCCTCAGGAACATAATTATTAAAATTAAATTAGGTTGTAAGGGAAAATGATATCAAATCTCCTAATCTTATTCAACTTTTCCCCAATATAAATAATTATATTCATGTTCTCTATCTGTTACTCTCTAATACAGTGGTATGTAAAATATGAATTGGGCATGGTCTCAAAGTGATAAATCATCAGTTGGAGGGTGGGAAGATGGACTGTATGACCTTCCACATTTACCTATTATCCCCTATCACTTCCTCATTCTAACCCCAGCTTCCCACCTCTACCCTGGTCACTGTGAAGGCTTCCATCTTCCCCCTAACTATGATCCTAACAGTCACCACAGCAGCAGTAAAGATGCCAGTAGGAAAACTCCCTTTTCTCTGGCATAGCTACCCACTACTCATCTTCTTGCCTTGTGGCTGCTGATAATTTTAATCAGAACAACAACAACAAAAAAAGAATTAAAAGTAATTTTTAAAATTATTTTTTAAAAAAGTCATTTATCTCATCTTTTAAAAATTTCTATTTTGTGTATGTTTTATTGTATATATGTATATACACATATTTAAATGAGGAACAGGCTCCATGCTCAAAAAAGCCTGGAGTATGCCCTGACCAAACCTGCCCCTGGGCACCCTCCCTTCTCCCACCTTGCCCTGTCACGGACTGCCTAACTGCTAACACAGTTTGGGATGAGATAAGAGTTACCAATTCTATTCCTTCTGGTGAAATAGATAATCACTGGGCTTTACTATCTGCTTCCCACTGACTCCTCCTAAGGAGTTTTTATAATATAATCTACGTTGTCTCTATGCCCTTCAAACCCTGGAACTGCCATCTGACAGCCTTTTCAAGACTCCTGGACATGGCCTCTGTATAGTATCCCTAATTTGGGGGCCTTTCTATTCCATTCTACAGTTGAACTTTTTTTAAAGTATTCTCCCCCCAATTAGAATGTTAAGAGAGCTCCTGGAGAGCAGGGAATATGTTGATTTTTCTATTCTGTTTTCAAAAATATTTTTGTCATTGCCTATGTTTAACCTAAATCAGATTACTTGTTGTATTGGGGAAGGAGTGGGAGAAAGGGAGAAAAATTTGGAATACAAAGTTTTGCAAAGGTGAATGCTGAAAACTATCTTTGCAAGTATTTGGAAAGATAAAACACTATTAAAAAAAAGTAAAAGGAAGGGAATTAGAAAAAAAAAGAAAATAATAATAAAGAAAATAATAGAAATTTCACATAATAAATAAAAATACAATGGAATGGAAAAGAAATACTTTCATCTCTGGTATTTAGCATAATACCTGGTGCAGAGTAACAATTTAATAAGTGCTTTTTCATTCGCTAATCTAGAAATACTATGTTTATTCCTGATTCTAAGCCTTTGCTCATCCTGCCATCCTTAGAATCCTAGAACATTCTCTGCTAGGTCCCAAATCCTATCACTTTAAGGCTAAATTGAGTCCCACTCTCCTCTAAAAAGTATTCCAGCATTGACATCTCTCTGATTTGACCTAGTAGAGCAGTGATCTGTATTACTCTCTTGGTACCTCATGTCAATCAATGCAAAGCAAAACATTATAATTACTTCATGTGCATGTATCAATAACATTATAGACTTTTAGGAACAGAAGAAACTTTTCATTATCTAGTCCAACTTTCCACCCACAAGCAGGGATCCTCTTGAAAGGGGTTCAGACGATCTCACCCATATATCTTTTTTTTTTTTTAAATTTTATTTTATTTAATAATAACTTTGTATTGACAGAATCCATGCCAGGATAATTTTTTTACAACATTATCCCTTGCACTCGCTTATGTTTCGTTTTTTCCCCTCCCTCCCTCCACCCCCCCACCCCAAGATGGCAAACAGTCCTATATATGTTAAATATGTTGCAGTATATCCTAGATACAATACATATTTGCAGAACCGAACAGTTCTCCCGCTGCACAGGGAGAATTGGATTCCGAAGGTAAAAATAACTCGTCTCACATATATCTTTAAGTTCTTGGGGACAGGAGCTGTCTTCCACAATACCTAACCATGCTATGGATATAGTGGGTGCCCAATAAACATTAATTCAGTCACATAGGGCTTCAGAGTAAAAAAGAAGACAATGGTCTCAGATTCTGAACTAATTTTCTAAACCTCTCTTATAGGAGAAACTGTTCAAATAAATCTGGGGGTAGTGATTCCAAAGTTAATGGGCTAATGGGGAAAAGATAACTATAAGGAGCAGAAGCAGAAGAAAATGGAATATATCTTTATGCAAAAACTTTTAGTTGTGATTGTACTGGACCATGGCTTTTCTGATCTAGAGAGCTTTTGAATTTTTTTACCTGATTATGTGCATTGAGCTCCTGATTTTCTCTCTGGCACTGGCGAAGGGCCTGCCTCTCCGCCTCCAAAGCCTGAGCCAAATGAGCATTTTCCAAGCATTTTTGAGAGTACTGTTCTGAAAGGACTTCCAGTTCCCGCTGGACTGATTGCAACTCTTCCCTGTAAATAAACAATGATAAAAGCTGACATTTCTACATGGCTTTATAGTTTACAAAGTACTTTGTGAGCTTTATCTCATGTGATCCTCACAAGAACTCTTTTAGCTCAAAACTACAGGTAGCACTGCTCCATTTTACAAATGAGGAAGCAGACAGATTTAGAAAGGTTAATCACATAGTCTCACAGCTAATAAGTGTTGGAGGCAGGGCTCAAGCCGAGGTCCCTCCTGCTTCTACAGAAGCCTAGCACCATGCCGTGCTTCCTACGACCCTATCATTTTCTGTAATCTCTGCAAAACTCTCTTTGTGAGGTCTTTCAAATATTTTTAAATGAAAGGTTCTTCCCTCTTTAAATACAACCAATGACTTTTGAAGGCAGAACCTTTACACGTCTCACTTAATATGATGAACATTCAACAAAAGTTAAGACAAAAAAAAAAAAATTAAGACACTGTATATCCAATATTTAGCACAGTTTTTTGAACATAGTAAATAGTAAATGCCTTTCCACCCAAATAAATAAATAAATAAATCTCAAAAAGAGGGGAAAAGTTAGGCAACAGCCAGAAGCATAAAACTCTGTGAATCCATTATGGGAAAGAAGCTCTGGGCCCAGAAGAAAAGCAGTCATTAGAGACAGCTGTGATTCCTTCCCACTTCCCTTTAGTCTCTACAGCCTTGTGCTTACTGAATTATTCTTAATTTCTGTAGCACAGTTAGGTGGCTTAAGCCAAAAAAAAACCCATGTGGGATTAGAGTCAAAAGCATTGGTAGGACCAAGAATGAGGCTAAGTCCCAATTTGGGTGAAAGTCACCGAAATAAACCAATCTGTTATCAGCCAATTATTCATAAGCAAATTAATAACTATACATGTTCAGAAAGTGAAAGACTATGATATAGATAAAATATCAGTAAACTTATTATTCAATCATATAAGAAAAAAAAAACTTGACATAAGCAGTTTTGAGTTTCATCTAGAAATAAAAACAATAGCTCAAATACATGGAATTGGCTGATACCTTGTGTTCCACCTTTACCACATCCCCAAAATAATAGAGGAAAAAGCAGAAAAGAAATAATACTTTATTTAGTGGTCTTTCTCTCAGAGGATTCTGGATGATGAGTGGTAAAATCTGGATTAAAGCTGATTTTTCTTATTTAATGCATATGCCCCTAATTTAAAGGTTTTTCTCTTTGAGAAAAAGGAATTGCTGCATATAAATACACATACACAAACACACACATTCTAGTAGTGTGTTGCTGCGAGTTAACTAGCAGTCATTTATTACAGTTGTGTGGAAACTCTTGCTGCCAGGTGACCCTGTCTTGCTAACAGCAGAGAGTTTCTGTCTGTTTCTCCCTCTCCTGAATATACACCCACATTCCCAAAGGAATAAAACAAAATAAAAAACCAAACATACAGGTACTGTCTTCTAAGGGCCTCAATATCTGAATTGACACTGCTGATCTGAGAGCGATGGGTCTTCTCCAATTCCCGCTCCATTTCTTCCCGATGAGCATTCTTCATGGCCTCAATTGCTATAAAGATCGAAAAGAAGCTCAGTAATTAGAGGGGGTTGAGAAGCAGGCTTTTTTTATTTCAAGGTGGTCCAGAGTATGGTGCTTTTTGTGTCATTATATTTTTTTCAGATTGAACAAGTCAATCTCCTGTAACTTACTTCCTCCTGTTAGTTCATGTGGCAAATAGCAATAATACATTGTAAGAAATTTTTTAAAAGACTGAATTTTCTATGAACCAGCAAGCAGTCTTAGATTCTCATAACATTGATTATAGGGTAGCCTGGCTTAAAGTAGCAGAAGGCAGGGATCTTCAGGTTTATAAAGAAAATTCTTGTTCCTTAGAAGTAATGGAGAAAAGGTTTTTCTCCTTTTACCCAACTAAGGGGATGCTTTCTTTCCTCCTCTTTTTTTTTTTTTTTTTTAAAGTTGGAAAAGAATGGGACTAATAAGATAATTGTTGGATTCAAACATTGGTTTCTAAACAATGGAATTTTTTATAAGTGAGTTTTAGGGTTGGTGTATTTTTATTCTTAGGACAAAAATGTTAAGTCTCTTTGGAAATAGTAATTAATTTCAGGCATGAGTAATACTATGCTTCAAAGGAAGGATAAAACAAAATAAATTTGGTAGTTCTTGCCTGGGACAAAGCATCTGTGAAGATTAAAAGAGGGGGATATCTTTGAAGCAAGAGCTCTACCCATTTTATATTTTGGACACAGAAGAGAATCCTGTAATAAGTTGGTAGGAGTCTTTTCTTCAGGATTTCACATTCTTATGCCTATTCAATTACTGTAAAATTTGTAGGAAGACCAAATGGTTGAAGCCAAATGGGTGTGGAGCCAAGAGAGGATTCAGGGCCAGAAAATAGGCTGAGTGAGGGTCACTGGAGGCTGAAGGATAAAAGCCACCTGTTGGAGAACAGCCCAGCTGAGGGAAACCTCCTGCTGGGACATTACACTGGACTCAAGAGAGTTATTGCAAGGAAGTCAAAGCTTCATTTCTCTGCTACCTCATGGCTACACTGGGAAGTCTCCAGTACCTGCATTTTTTTTCTTTTTATTTTTTTTCCTTCTCTTTCTTTCTTAAAGCTTTTTATTTTCAAAACATATGCATGAATAATTTTTCAACATTAATCCTTATCTGCATTAAATTTCTTCAACATTAACCCTTGCAAAACCTTGTGCTCCAATTCTCTCCCCTTTCCGAGATGGCAAGTAGTCCAATATATGTTAAACATGATAGAAATATATATATTAAATCCAATATACATGCATACATATTTATACAATTATCTTGTTGCACAAAAAAAATCAAATTAAACCAGAAAAAAAATGAGAAAGAAAATAAAATATCTACATTTTTTCATGGAAAATTTTAATCACTTCTCTAGGAATTAATCTAAAATCTAGGCTTTGAAATGGTAATATAACTTAATAAGTGATACTGTATCCAGACTAAGTCAAGGTAAAAGGAAGATCCAAGTTTTGCATGCAAACTTGACCACCTGATATGGTAGCAGCCGTCTCCTCAGCTAACAGGCGATCCTTCTCTTCCCGCAGTTTCTCCAGTTCCCGCTGGTGCTGCCTTTGCAGATCTTCTATCTTCTTCTGATGTGTCTCTTCCATAGCAGCAAACCCTCGTTCACATGTTGCCTACAAAAAGCAAAAGGGACTTGAAGCTTCTGTTCTTTTTTTTTTTTTTTTCAGATCTAAGTCAGGATGCCAAACTATAAAGCAAGCAATTCTCTTCAAGCCAGGCCTCTTGAAGCAGACTCACATCATTCCCCAAAATCATGTCCAGTGGCAGAGTACTACTGAGGATGCAGTGATTGAGAGCACATGCATAAATTGGCTGAGGGAAGGAATAAAGGGGAAGAGCTAGACAGGGCAAAGGATAGTTGGAGAGGCTCTTTAAATTGTCACTATTTAAGACAGTTAAAATAAGTGACTTGTGTTACTTTTCACTTGTCAAAATTTTTAGGAAAAGCTTTTTCAATGGGAAAAAAAAGCCAATTTTATTTCCATATAACTTTTAAATTTCATCACTATCAAGAGAAAAGCTCATGTGTTTCCTCTTAAAATTAGGTCGTATAGTTGTTAAGAGTTGGGAAATTAGTGCAATAACAACTCAAATGGACAAACTTTTTAAAGCCAATAACCAACCTTTATTTCTTGATGATGGAAGAGAAGGAATAAAGAAGTTGGCAGATAAATTGAGAAAGTTGAGACTTAAAGTTTAGATTTTAAAGTAAAGTCTCAAGGGACTCTGTTGTAAGGAATGGAAAGCATAATTTGTAAAATATGTTTAATACTAAAAAAAAAAAAAAAAACCCAAATCCAATCTGGACCCTATTGCTGTCATTATTAAATGGAAAATGCATTGGACTAGAGTTGGGCGTCCTGGGTTCCCAATTTTGCCTTAAACTAACTGACTAATTGTTCAACTGAAATTCAGTTACCTCTTACATAAAATAAAGAAGTTGGGCCAGATGATTAAGCTCAAATGCTATGTTTTGTGCCCTCACGCCAAAGATTGATTCCAATTTTCAAACTTTTAAGTAATTTTAAGAGATTATTAGTAACGTAACCTAATTGCTTACAGAAGTTATTGCTGGCACTCTGTATCTATATTCAATATAGAGTCCAAGTGCTTTCTCAGGCTCAGGAAGGCAAAGAGACACTAGTCTGTGTTGTGTTACTTAACCTGATAGTTTCTTTAATAGCTGAAAATTCATTGGGTTCAGCATTTTCAAATTGGGATGGACACAAATCTTGACCAGGCAATCATAGAACAATCCCATAATTTCAGGATGGAAATTTTGGCCTAACCTATCTAAGCAGGCCACTTATGATATTAGATCAATTCTAAAAATGACATGGGAAAAAAAATGGACTTTCCAATGCAATGACACATTTTTCCCTCCTAGATCCTGAAGGATCTCTCAAATGCCAAGTTTCTTGTGAAGACAGGCCACAATTTTTAAAAGAATAGAAGAAATGACAAGCAAAAATTTAAGTATTAATTTAGATCAAAGCTTCTCAAATTATGGGTTACAGTCCCATACAGGGTCACGTAACAATTTGGGAGTCACAAAATTATGACTTGTCATCAGTAAATGTTTGATTTGAAAGATACTTATTATATATATCTATACCTAGGGTTGTATAAAAATTTCTTGGGTAAAAAAGGGATTGCAAGTGCAAAAAGTTTATGAAGACTTGGTTTAGACTGTATGCTGTTGCTTGTTAAGATTATGGAGTTGAGGTCAAACTATATAGTATTTTTGGATATTTTTATTTTGTTCTTTAAAGTGATAATTAAACTTGATTCTGATGCTGCAGTCCTTCCTAAAGATGGAGTTAATGTAAATGTAAAACTCTTGAGTTAACTTGATGATCTTTCTTAGCATTTTCTCTCTCACTTACTGCACATTTCTACTTTTTGTGAATCTCATTTGAGATTTGGCTACTTCCTTTGCACATCTCTCTCTTTTAAAAAGTTGACTTAATCATGTTATTAGAAGATTTCCATAACTGAAACTATCTATCTGGGTCAGGAAAGGTTTAGAAGAAAGAAGCAAAATCCTAAGGACCTTATTAATGGGTCTTCTGGAACCTTGAGAGGAAATAGACTTTAAGTACATACTTTCCAGGTATACAAGCCACCTCTCAATACAACTATTCTATGTAACAATAGACTTGGCTAGGCTCTCAATCAGAGAATTTGCTTTTGCATTCTAAGTCAAAGAGTTCTATAAAAATTCTTTGGACAAGCCAGACACAGAGATTTGATGTAGCACCCCATAACTTAGGGTAGAATCAAATCTAGCAATGTTAAGCCCTCAAAGAGATTCTTTAAATAAATACATTTCAATCATGAAAAAGCCTGCCCATTCTTTTCTGATCTCTTGCTAACTAGCAGTATGATACAGTCCAATATTGGGACTCATCAAAGCATAATTAAGTAGCAAGCTAAAGATGCCAAATTTATTATTTTTATGTGTGTGTATGTATATGTCTCACAGATAAGAGGCAATTAAACTTTATATGAAGGCAATGATTTATTAAGCTCAGTGTACACACTAATTATAAAAACTAGAAATTTGATTATGAAGACTCACTTAGGTGCTATGTAGGGATAACTAATTTCACAGAGGATATGAACAAAGAATACTTTTTTCCTGACCTCTGTAAAAGTTTACATCTAAGGTGGGTGAGTATTTTTCACAAACTTCAGTGATTTATTTCCTCATTTAGAATGAATGTCATATAGCTGCAGCAAGAGCACTCCGAGCACTTGTAAATAATTCCTCTACTGCTGATTATTATTGTTTTCACAATAAAATACAATCTTCTAAATTATTCAATCTTAATACAGCTGTATGTTTGCATTCTGCATGTACCAGGGTCGTTCTTCAAGTCAGAGTTCACTATGAACAGAAAATTAGAATACAAAGCTGATGATTTCTATCTGCTGTTTCAGAGTGGAAATGATGAAAAGCATACAATCTGGATCTTGGCTACAGAGTCTAGCAGGAGAGACTGTTCAGCCTGCCAGTAGTAAAGATTTCTGGATATAGAATCCCACTAAAAAATGCCATTGAGGCAATTGTACCATAAAAGGGCATTGGTCTTTTAAAAGTTTTGAAGCTTTAAATGGGGAGGTGTGATGAGACTCATTTGGGGACTAAATTCCTAGGAAATAAGAATTGACATGTGGTCTCTAAAGAAAGGGAAGTAAAAATCAGACAAATATTTAAGACCACTGTTTTGTTCCTTAAAAACTGGCCATTATACAAGTTATCTGGGGGAAATCAATTTCCCTGGTTAGAACCCACTAGAGGCCAATTAACAATAAAAACAGAATAAATTGTTCCATGGTTACAGGTTTAATTCCAAACTCTCTTCAGCTACTTGTAAATTATGTTTCTCTAGTAGCTAGAGGAATTGAGAGGAAGAGAATGGATGGTTTGGTACAATCCATCACTACAACAGGTAGAAGTCAAAGGACGTAACTACTACATACCATTACCTTTTTATACAAAGGATGGTGCATTTATTTAAATCATGGTTATCAGGACAATTAGGGAAAATGAGGTTGTTTTTCAATAGTTGATAGAAAGAGGAAATAGGTAACAAACCCATGCATGGCAAGAAAAAACGCATGTTCTCATGAAGAAAACCAATAAACTTCAACGTCTAGTCTAGTCAAGAATGGAATTAGACAGGGTATTACAAACTGTGCACTGTTTGTCTTGCAAAAATTCTTATTTCAGAGGAAAATCCCATAAAGTTTCTTTTAGAACTATCAAATATAAAAGGGCAAAACAGATACTTGAATTGCCCATTATTAGAGGTGATATTTATTTCATAGCCTTTGATAGTTTTCAATCTAAAAAGATCTCAAAAATAAAGGACCAGACTGGGACCAGTGGAACGAGCTCTTTTAAGACAGAGGATGGGATAGGAAAGCAATCAGGGAAGAGGAAAAGAAAGGAAAGCAAATTTTAAAATGCAAAACTGCTTTCTTAGAAAAGTCATGAAAGGGGCATCTCAAGCAGAAGGAAAAACATTATGCAATGTTCATGTCTGATAAAATAATAAGAAAAAGCCATTGAAATGTATTTTTTTGCCATTTGCCTTTCTTCTCTGGGAATAACAGTTCCCCCACCCACCCTGAGAAAAATGACTGAAAGCTTTCCTCTTGGGAATCTTTTCAAAGAGAAGCTATTTTTCTCTTATCCTTTTGCTAAAATCAAACAGAAAGACCATTACCAGAAGCCGTGAGCAATGCAATAAGATTGCATCATGGCGAATGAAGAACACATGTAGCTGACACAATTTAAAACTTATCCATTGTTTCAAGGCATTTGACTTAGAATCAAGCCATTGCTTAACTGACCTAAAAGCCAAAAAAAATCAGAAGCAAACAAGAACATTGCATTAAGAAGGTAACGTTCTCCCCAGTAAATAGTCTGTAAATTAAATGATGCTTTTAAATAAACCTTAAGATTCTCAAAGTCTTTTTGGTATTTTTCCCTCAGAGTTGAGGCATTTCCCTCCAGGTCTTTATGTTCCAGTTCTTCTCTCATGACGTTCATCTTGGCCTCCAGCTCTTGGATGCGCTCTCTCAGCCCAGTCATAGAATCTGGCTCACCTTCTGTCATTAACACAGCACCATCGAGTTGGTCTGTGGGCCAAATGTGATGGATAGACTGGGGTTCTGTGGAAGGTGGTACTTCTGGGTTCTGCCTTTGGTAATGGTTCAGTGTTTCTTGCAAACACTGCAGGTTCTGGGTATAATGTTCCTGCAAGGTCCGAAGTTCTTCTTCATGAATTATCTGCAATTCTTTTATTTTCAGCTGAAATTTGTCCTCGAGGGTCTGCATTTGCTCCACATGAAACCTTTCCATATCCTGCTTATCTTTCACAGATGCATCTAGCTGACTCAAGACCCTGGTTCTCTCTGCCTGCAAAGTATTTTTGGTGCTATTTAATTGTTCCACCACACTTCGGATCTCCTCTTCGTATCGATCCTGAAGAGCAAAGATGCTTTCACTGTGCTTGCTTTCGACTTCTTCCAAGCACCGCTGCTGACAGTCTAGCTGAGCAACTTTTGCTTTCAGCTCATCATTTTCCCTTTCAATAATGGAAATCACTTCCAAGTACTCACTCTTCTGCTTGTGAAGAAGTTCTTCATACTCCATCCGAAGGGCAGCAATGGCCCGTGTTGGCTCATGGAACGAGGCATCCACACTGTTCTTCCAGGATTCTTTATAAAACTTGAGCTCTCTCTCATACTCCAGCCTCATTTTGCAAACTGAATAACAAACCTGAGCCTGAATAATTGCATCTTGAACTAATAAAGAAGAATAATGGCCAAGGTGATTTAAGCAACTAAAATATGAAAGTCTTTGTGAAGCTTTGAGAAGCTGTTGACAGTCACTCATGGACTCCAGTGCGGGTAGTGAGACAAGAGCAGAAGCTACTTCCTCTAAGACCCGCGCCCTGTCCTTCAGCTGCTGAGCTATCTGCTCATTAAGGGCCACATTGCTCTGACCCGGCAAGGCAGGGGACTCCGGGGATCCCCCCGAGTCTGGACACGGCAGCATTTCTGATGAGCTCCAGCCCCCAGTTACGGGCACATCTCCCGTAACACTATCAGGAAAACCAAAGGCTTCTGAAATCTGTTGCATCACTCTTTCAAAATCAGGAGTCCTGTAGGATTTCAGGATTTCCCCTAGCATACACTTGTGTTGTCGAAGTGCAATTCTGGTCCTGTTGAGGTTGTCTTCAATACTTTCCAGCTTTTGGTAAAACGACTCCCTCATGGACTGTGCAGTTAAACCAAGTTCTGCCCTGATCAATGTAGCATCTGCTACTGCCGTGACAAGGTCTTGTGGGAAATTGAAATGGTCGGCTTCTGATTTATTTGCTTCCTCCTCCCTATGTGGTACCAAGTGCTTACTGAGTTCCTCTACCTGGTTCCAAAACTCACCTTCCAGGATTAATTTTTTAGACAAGCTATCTGCTAAGGTTGTGGCTGTGTTAACCACATGTGTGGGTTCCATCGCTACCTTTGCTGTCAGGTAAATCTCCTGGAGAATGTGGGAAATATCAGAACTTGCATTTTTTAAGGACTCGGCTATCTGATTTATCAATGAAGCCTCGAAAGCTATTCTTTGGGAAAGTAACCTCAACTGCTCTTGCTCAGTCAGTTCAAGGATCTGGGGTTGTATCTGTAGAGTTGACTGCCCTTCATTTAATGAACTGCCTTCTCCAAGTGAAGCTTGACTCAGACCGTTTGAAGAGGATGGTAAGTGATGCAAAACCTGGATTGCATTTGATAAAGTGGTCTCCAGGCTGGCCAGAGTAGCCATACACAAATCTTGCTCTTGTTCTTTTTCCACCTTTGGCAAAGATCTGAGCTGTTCCCTGCATTTCTCTAAACAGGTCAGAGCCTGAGTGTTTTTGATTTGGAAATCCCCCAGCTCACCCACATGATTTTCTACCAGCTTTAGCTTTTCCTGCCTTTCTTTTTCTAGCTGGGAAACCAAGGCACCAACTTGGGACAGACTGGCCTGTAACTGTTCATGCAGCTGTGACTCTGTCCCGGCCCACTGGTGGTGAAGAGCAATTAAAGTCTCTTGATTCTGGCCCTGCTGGCTCTCCAGTTTCATAGTCACGTCTTTGAGCTTTTCTTCAGTAATATAAAGCTTGGTTTCCAGAGAATGTATGATGGAAATATAAGTTTCAGGGTCACTAACTCCAGAAGGGAGACAGCTAGGAACCGGTTCCGACGACATGCTTTCCTCGGAGAGTGACCGGTCCTGGCTGGTGTCTGAAGATGTGCTACTCGTCCAGTTCTTTTCTGACCCTTCTGGGTGAATGTATTTTTGGCACTGGATGCTGGAAAAGCGAATCCTCTGCCGTTTAGCACCGGGGGCTCCCCCATCGGGCTTCACGAGGGCTTTCTGATGCCCTTGCTGATCTGGGGGCTCCGCTGACTTGAGTGGGGCTAGGGCATCCTCGAGGCCCCTCTCCAAGAGCTCCCCACATAACTCCTTTGGAGCAGCTTCTTCGTTCTGCAGGGGCACATGGTAAGAAGCAAGCGGTGCTCCTGTAGCGTGCAGGTTTGGCCCCAGCTCCACAGGGCTGTCCTCCTGCACATCCAGCTGGGCGCCCGGCTCTTCCCCGTCCTTAGTGCTGCTGTCAGCAGCCTTTCTTAACAGCTCCTCCTTCACCTGGAAGAGCTTCATTTCCGTTTCTTCCAGGCTGCCACCTAGTGCAGCCATTTTCACCAGAGCCTCATGGAGGTCCTGGTCTTTCTTCTCCAGAATTTTCTCATGCATTTCCTTGATGTGTTTCAATTCCTCCTCCTTTTCTTTCAGGACAGTGTGCATTCCCTGGAACTGATCCAGTACTTTCTGATAAGACTGCTCCAGTGTTTGATAATCCACCTCCCACGACTTGAGTTTTTCTTGCAGTTTAGCAACTTTGTGGTCAGACTCTGCAACTTGATTCATCAGCTCTGAGAACCGTTGCTTAATTTCATCCCGTTCTTCCTGAAGACTCCGAATGTGCTCAGCCAGCTTCTGGATGCTGGCCTCCTTTACCTCCAGCTGCTCCTCCAGCTGATGCACGAGCTCACTGCCTTCGAATTTTGCACTTAATTTCTCTTTCTGGAGAATTTCCATCTGCTGCTCATGGTCTTGCAGCTGATCTTCATACTCGCAGGCCTTGTCCTCCACCTCCTTGAGGTTCTGCAGCAAAGCCTGCTTTTCCTTCTCACAGCTTTCCAGCAGAAGCTCGTAATTCTTCTGCAGCTTCTCCTCCATCAGGGCCTGAGCCTGCTCCCTGGCCCCAAGCTGCTGGCTGAGGTCAGCAATTCTGTCCTGGAGCCTCTGCACCTCCTTCTGATGGTCTCGGTGCAAGGCCTGCTGCATCTCCAGGTCCCGCAGCTCTTGGGTCTTCTCCAGGAGCAAGGCTTCGGCGCTTCGAAGCTGCTGCTCACTCACCCTCAGCTGGAAGCTCAGGGTGCTTTCGCTCTGCTGCCACTCTTCCAGCTGCTCTGTGACCTTCTCCTTCTCCATCTTTAAGTCGTTCTTGAGCTTGGCCAGAGCCTGCTCTTTGATCGACAGCTCTGCAGCAGCATTGCTCAGTCTCGCCTGCAGCCGCTGGATTTCAACCTCGTGGTGCCGAATGATGTCCTTTGCCTCCCCATAACTACGTTTCAGGGACTGAATTTGATGATTGATCAACTCCTGGCGTTGGCATTGGGTTTCAAGCTCACTTTGGAGATCTTGATTGACTTTATGGAGCCTCTGCCAGGCACCGGATGGTGAGGTGGCCACCTCAGTCTTAAAAAAATTGATCAAATATTAAATTAGTAACACTCTTGGTGTTCATTTCTGAGTGTCACACCTCTGGTCAGGATGGACCATTAGAAAAGTTCCTTGGGTTGACCCATCTTGGATGACTTTTGTTCTTTGCATATTTTTAAAAAAATTTTTTTAATTCAACAAATCATCTTAATTTTTTAAGCAACTGCTTCCAGGTAAACAGAAAACGTGGACAATAACATCAAACATCTCTAATATATAACAGAGTCTAAGAGAAATCAACCAAACCAAACTGAAAAATGGAACACATCAATAAGGAAAACGAAGACAAAACAACAAGAGAGAGGTCGGAAGTGAGGACAGGAGGAAAAGAGGGGAGAAATCTGCAATTTTTTGTTTGTTTGTTTTGCAAAACAAAAAGTGCACAGTTCTGGAGAGCAAATCCTGAAAGGAAAAAAAAAAAAGCAAAAAACAAAAAACAAAACCAAAGAAGTGACGTGCAAATAAACAACATCACTTCCTGTCAAATACAAGAAGGGAAGATGGCTGCTTGGGATGACATTTCTGTAGGCTGCTCATTTCTTTTTGAAATGTTACTAAATCCTATAACATGAAGGATTTAATCTTAACCTATAAATAGACAAATGGAGGGAAGGGGATGGAAATCATAAAGGAAAAAAATGACCCACAAAACAAACAAACCTTTGTAGAATTCAAAACAAGAAAGAAAGGCATGCAAAGAGGGAAAAAAAAAAATGAACAAATGAAAGGCATGCAAAAGTAGACAGAACTAATATTTTTTTTCTCTTTTTTCCAAACAAATAAATAAATAAATAGCAAAACAAAGATGAAAAAAGCAGCCCAGCCTAAAAATTTGGCCTGCCTGTGGTACTGTTTTCTGGTAAGGAAAGCCCACAGATGTGACACTCAGTTATGTTTAGTTAGAATCCATGCTTAAAACCAAAACCATGCAATCCTGCCCTCCCAGCATGTTAGCAGAGAACCACCCTGATAGCTCAGTGAACAACCTTATGATATTTGAATGATAAAGTGTGCTTGTTCATTTCTGACTCCTGTTATTCTCTGAAAAGTTTCCAAGCACCATATAAATCTTGAGTAATAATAGCAATAAATCAAAGAAAAAGTTAGTACCCAAGGATTGAACCTGGGGGCTTCAGTGAAAGGTTGATGCAATCATTCAGGTTAGCCAGAAAAAGCATTTATCAAGTAAATAATGTGCAAAATCTGCTGTTAGTCAGATACCACTATCAGCTAATAAGTAGTGAACCCACACATTTAAATGGTTCAATTTAGAATCCCAACCTGCTGGGGTTTTTAATAGGCTATATAAGAAAGTCTAGTAAGAGTTGAGGGGCTGTAATCAGGAAGACTCATCTTCTTGAGTTCAAATCCAGCTGCAAATACTAAGTGTGTGGTCCTGGGTAAGTCACTTAACCCTATCTGCCTTAGTTCCTCATCTGTAAAAATTAGTAGAAAATGAAAAGGCAAAGCACTCCAGTCTCTTTGCCAAAAAAAACCCTAAATGGAGTCACAAAGAGTCAGACATGACTAAAAAAAAAAAAAAAAAATTTCAATATCATTTCTATGGGATAATTGAAAACCACTGCTATTTCTAGGCTCTAGGTTTTATTAGTTATACAATGAAAAATTTAAAGCAGCTGGAACAATGAAAGAGCTGAATCATCTGAAAGAGTCATAAAGGATTGAGGAATATCCAAAAGGACCATGAGTCCATGAACTCAGGGCAGAAAGGGAAAAAATGGAAAGAGAGAAAGAAGAAGAAAAAGGAAGGAAAAGGAGGGAAAAGAGAAAGTAAATAAGAGACAAAAGGAGAAGGAAAAAGGAAAGGGATAAAAAAAAAAAAAGGGGGGTAGGGGGAGGAGAGAAGGGAAACAGAAAGGAAAGAAAAGCAAGAGAAAAAACTATGCATCCAAAAGGGGACCCACATCTGAGGCTGGTTCATTTTCTGATCTGATTATCCCTGTTGTACCAATTTTTAGGCTGTTCTGAAACTTGACTGTATAGAAAGTCTATGAAGACATAGTCTATTTAAGTAGGTCTTTGGCTAGGGTTTAGAACTCATTTTCATTATTCAGAAATCATGGCCATACTAGGTCTATAGTTCTATGACTAAAAGTCATAGACAGGAAGATCTGTCTCAGAAAAAGCAGTGGCCAAGCTATTGCTAGAGGTGACAGAACCCACAGAGAAGCTACAGCTGGCAACGTAGAAAATTGAGGCTAAAGAAACATCTGGAGCCTGTCCATAGACAGTTATGACTTATATTCTGAGGGGGGCTAGGAGAAGAAGAAGAGACCATGAGACAGTGTCATGGGGGTGGTGGAGAGAATTTAAGAAAAGCTTTCCAAAACCCCACTTGAGATCACAAAAATCTTATCCTCCCTCTCAAAGACTGGCCATACTCTGGTTGGTCTGACCCAGAAAAGTGGGAGCAGCCAGAAAGACTTCCAAAAAAAGGCATTCAAATCTCTCCTCTGTCTGCAGGAGCATCCCAAGCCATATTTCTTATTTGCGTTTTGATACTATTTCAACTGCCAACTGATCTTATTGCCAAAGACCAATCTTTACAGATCACAGAAAGTCATCTTTCCTTGTCTAGAGAGTCTATGAACACAGAGCACTTCCTCATAGACTTTTCAAGAATAGCAATTGAGCATGTGATAAGTTTCTAAATTGCTTTCTGATCCTGTCCCACAAAACTGGGAGAAACAGTGAATACAATGGATGACATATTAAGAATTGAGAACAACAGGATAAAATCCAATAGGAATAAGTGTAAATTAATTCAGTTAATTAATTTTAAAATGTAAATTATTACACCTAGGTTTAAAAATTCAACTTCACAAATACAAGATAGGGAAGGCATACTTGAATGGCATTTCAGCAGTCTGGAGATTTGAATTTAATATGACTTAATATGATATAGTGGGCAAGAAAGTTAATGACATAATGCTATAAAGAGATATAATGTCCAAGACAAAGGAAGAGCTAGTCCTAATGTACTCTTCCCTGGGCAGATAATATCTGGCTTATTATTGTCTAGGCTTCCATTAGTCTACCCACATGACGACATGGAAATCATCTTGATTTGCAGGCTCAATTTTCTCATCTACAAAATAGGGATAGCACCTTACCTACCTAGCTTTAAAGGTAATTGTGAAGAAAAATAAGATAATGTTTTCAAAAAACATCTTGAGAAGATAGGAAATATGTTGTTTACATACATTTCCAAAAGTGATTATAAGTTTCTTGAAGACAGAGACTGTTTTTTGCTTTGTCTTTTTATCTGTAGCAGTAATGCCATGAACATAGCAGGCAATTATTTATATATTTATATTATTATATTTATTTATATAATATATAAAAATATATAGATAAATAAACATTATATATTTATATAATTTATGCATGATTATATAATTTGTATATAATTATAATTAATAATGCTTATGAGTTTTATTTATTAGAGCAAATATTCATTAAGTACTCAGAGCAAAAATGAAAGAAAGTCCTATTTCTGCCAGATATGAATAACTGTTTTTCAAAATATATTCTTTCCTCTCCACCAATTTAAAAAATATTCTTAAATAAATTCTTAAATTTCAGGTAAACTCCTTGAATATATAGAAAGGCAGCTTTAGCTTGTACCATGTTAACTAAAAATCCCCAGCCCATATGTGAGGAAGGCCTAAAGAAATAAGTATTTTAAAAAGACCACATTCTGGAGGTCAGGTTTTGCACGTTTCTATTAGACCTGGACACAAATGATATGCACCTTTACACTGAAGCCCAATGAACATAAGTACAACAGAAAAATAACAGATCCCCTTCTGTTCTCCTACCTGCAACACGTAGCCCTCCCTGGCACTCTGCTCCCGACCCAAAGCCACCTTTAGCTGATCCTGTAGAAGTCGATTTTGTTCTAAGAGATCTGAGGCTTCTTTTTGGCTCTGCTCCAGCTGTTGGGAAGAAGAAAAAAATCCAGAACAGGGAAAAAAAAAAAGAAGAGACAAACAAAAACAGGGTAATGAGCACAAGAAAAAGCCAACAAGATATATTTCTGGATTCATTTGTGCCAAAGATAAATCAAGTGTTTGTCGGGATTTACAAATTTTAGTAAATACACCTGACTGTTCCTTTGATCAAGGAACAAATGAGCCAGATGGATTGATACCAATCACAAGCAGATGCTGTTATGTACCCCACAGCTCAAAGAAACTTATTTCTCCCACTTTTTCCAGCCTGGGCTCTGACATAAACCAGTCAACTGATGGAGTAATGCTGGACACGAGGGAGTGGAACCCATTTACAGGCATGTGCCAAAAGAAATTTAGAAAAACAAGCATTGTACCTGTGTTGAAAATAAGAGGCAAGCTGCCCACTTCTGCAAGGAAGTAGTTTGTACAACAACCTTTTCTCCTTTTGTTTAATCAGAAGTATGGTATCTTCAACATAGGGAGCATCCAGTGACGCTCACCCACTATCAATGGAGAGAGGCACTTTTTCCTGTAACTTAGAGTCTCCTAGAGTTGCCTGAGGGCTTTGTTCAGGGCCACACAATTAGCATGCTCATGGTTACGGTCTTCTTGACCCTAGGCCTAATTCTCTATCCCCTACGCCACAGTGTCTTACTAAGGCAGAAGAAATGTCATCCGTTTGTGAGGAGAAAGTCAATGTAATCCATCACTCAGTATATGACTGAGCCCCCTCAATGCTCATAGGTGAAGTCTTTTGGGACTGCTGTGTTTAATTTAACATACACAACCTATAAAATATATTCAACCATATGTGGTTTTATATACAATCTTCTTAGTATTTTGAAATATTCAAGGCTTGCTGATGTTTGTTAAATTCACCAAAAAAAAAAAAAAAAAAAAGGATTCTTTAGTCATCTCTTTAAACTTCAAATCAAGAAATAGTGAGCAGGTTTAGACTCTCCTCACTAATTTCATTTCTTTGGGAAAAATCAAAAGAAAACCTTTGAAATAAGGCATTTTTTACTAGACTAGTCAATGGCCTCCTTTCCTACCCAATGGAGAAAGCCAATTGTATTGTAGCTGCTACAAGATGGAACAAAAATGGTTTTCCAAACCGAAGAAAACCAAAACAAATCATCCCCCACTGATAAACGATGAGGGAAATTATGGGCTGTGTATCACCTGCGCTCCAGCAGTCTTGTTGGCTAATGGCCCAAGACGTTCCCAGAAGACAAAAGTGACAATTTATCCCGGGGTCCAGCTCTAAACAAAGAGACATTCCCTCTCTCTTCCCCCCAACTATTACCTCCTTCTCCAACAAGGAGGTTAGCTCCTGCGTTGGGAGCCTCTCACTGTTGTCCTCCGCAGACAGGTGCAAGGGGGCAATGGGCACTTGTTTCTCCTCGCGAAGGGGGGTGGTCTCCACCTGGTGCCATCGCTGCTCAATCTCGACATGGACATTCTGGGGCTTCAGCTCCGTGGTCACTGGCGACACCGGGCTCCTGTCCACTTCCATCCGAAGGAGTGCATCCTCTGCACTCGGCCCGTCGACAGAATCGAGCATCTCGAAGCGTTTTCGCCGTTCTTCTCTCCGCCGCGCGCGTTCTTTTTCCAGGTCCGTTAGGTCCATTTCCGAACTCCCCGGTTCTCGTGTCTTACAGGAATCCACAGCACTGGCCCTCTCCTGAGCCAAGGCTTGCTGGATGGGGCGAAACTCAGCCCAGTCAAAGGTTTTAGAGCGTCCCTCTCGCCGCCTTTCCCGCGCCCGACTCCTTTTCTGCTCAGGATCCAACTCGGCTTGGTCCACATCCTGCTTCTCACTTGGCTTTGGGCAGGTTTCAAAGGAAGAGCTCGTTTTGTTTTTCTCTTCTGGCAAGGAGCTATTTGAAGCAAAACACAAGGAAAGTATATGTCTAGAGTGTCAACTGTTCTCATGCTCTAGATGCTAGAGTTAAGATGCTGCTATATTTAAGCAGCAAATAAAATCACTCAAACTAAGATGCTTTCACTATTCTTTATTCCCACTAACATTCCAGATGTTTAGGAAAATAAGAATTAAAAAAACCCTCCTGTTTCAGCAACTGTCAGTTCCATCATGATCACCCAAATCTGATCCTGGCTGTGGAAAAAGGAGTACAAGTTGACCTGTTATTATCCCTTGCTATTTGGAAACATAGTATACAATGTGTCCCTTCAAAAAAAAAAAAAAAAGTACAGAGAGGATACAGAATTTTAATTATGAAAAAAGCAAATCTTGCAGTTCAACTGGGATTGATCAAAGAATACCTCACACAGCAAATAAATAAGAACAATTCCTAATTTGTAGTCTTTTAACAGCTGAGTTGAAACATCCCTTGTATTGTTAAGATGCAATTTCATCACGGGTTATGTTAATTATTTTTACGGGTAGACAAAACATAAGTAAACAAGAGTAAGTAAGATAGAAGATAGATACAAAGAAAATTTACCTACTCTTAGAAGATTTATCTTCTTAAGTAGAGAGAGCCTTAATTTATAGAAATCCCCATGATTCTAGCCTTCTTGGGATGTGTTTTGGCCTGATCCCAAATATAGTTATCAGTATTCCATTCTACTTAGTCATAAAATCCTAATTGGGAAGGCCCAAGAAAGTGACTTATACCCACTAAGAGATCCTCTAGGACCCAATGACACCATCAAGATGTCACAAAGATTAAAAGATACAAGCTATGAAGAGATGATCAATGGGTCCCCGAAATTTCTTATTATATCCACCCAGGATACCATACTAACAAGGCAGTGAAGTAGCAAAGAAAAAAAATTATTTTAAATTTCTAAGTTAAAAGGAAAAAATGAAAATACTACATTTGTAGAATAAATGGCTAACAGAGGCTTCTACATAGAGCTCATACACACCAACTTTGTACTACTCAGAATTAGGCCAGCAGTAAAATTAGCTCAGAAGACTCTAGTTATTATAGAATAATATTACCCTGTAGGGAGAGACAAAAGAAATCTTGTCCACCTTCTTTAAAAGCCCTTCAAAAGGCGAAGCTGCTCCAAGTTAGCCATACTCTTTTAGCTTCCTATACCTTAAATCTTTGCATTTTCTTATCTACCTAGGTTTACATGGAAATAATGAGCAGATAAGGATAAAATCCTTTCCTATAAAAATTCCAAAACAACTCTAGATTAGCTTTACTAGTATCCTGCTTATTAACAAAGTCACTGGCGCTCAGGCTTTGCCCCTTGTAATTCCCTAGACAATTCCTAAAATACAATTCTTTCAGAACGATTTGCCTGCTCAAAAACATTTAAGGGCTTATTAAAAGCTAACAAATCAAGGTTAAACTTCTCAGCATCATATTAGACTAGGAATATTATATTGCTGTACTTTCAGATTACTTTATACACTCAAAAATATACAAAATTCCTGTAGGATCTAACTCCCAAAAGCTATCACAGCTGAATTTTTATGCTGGCAATCTTGATATAGAAGTTAAGCTAACTAACTCCTCAAACTTGACTTAATAAATGTTCACTGATTGACTGATTTAACACCGATGAGAATAGAAGGGATCCTGTTGTTGCTGAGCAATAATGAGTAAAGTGTTGTCTTTATAAAACTTTTTTTTCCCTAACACCTAGTTTCCCAGAGATCCATGTCTACTTCAGAAACCAATCACTGGAACTTGATTGTGCCATTGAGAATCCCTTCCCCCCAAAAAGTCATTAATTCAAGGAGTCCAAGAGATCTACAGATACAGATCTAACATTATAGATCTAGTAACACTCATTTTATCTTTTTTAGGCCAATGAAACAAAAGAAATGATACAGATTGATGTTTTAGAAAATGATTAACTGCTTTTAAAAAAAGGTTTTCACTGTCTGTTCCTTCCTGATTTAAAAAGTTTTTGGTTGGATAAGAGAAGTAGCTAGAAAGGTTATGAGAAGAGACTTTTTTTGCGTGTGAGGGATGAGGTCAGAGTAAAAAATACTATGAACAAAGAGAATTATGTGTCCACTTCAAAGGTGTAGATTTGGACACTGAATACTCCAAATTTAAGCTTCCTAAGTCTATTTCCAAATTTCCCATTGGAAAAGGAAGTTTAAGAATAAATTTTAAATGCTGAAGTTTTTGATTATTCAATTATGGTCTCTGTCATTGCCCTTTTCTTTAGACTTATTTACATTATAAAATATCCATGTGAAAGATAAATCTGGAATCACAATTGGTACATCAGAGTGATGGGTATAAGTGTATGTATGTGTATGTGTATATATAAAACACACACATAAACATGCATATTTTCTAGCTATCTAGATAGCTATATAAATATGTGTGCCAGTGAATCAAGTTTCTCTATTGTCTCTCTTCCCCTTTTCTCACCTCCCACCTTTTTAAAAACGAAAACTGTAGGATTTTTGACCTGAAATGCAGGAAAGGGAAGACATGCAGTGAATCATGAGATATACAAACCACAAAATGTTAAAACAGGAGAGAACACAGTTTTCCAACCTGGGCTTCAGCACCGAGAGATTCAAATAGACGTTTTTCCTGGTTGCATGAAAATTAAGAGATTTAGGAATGAGGAGAAAAGAGAATTCTAAGAGAAAGAAACTCTAAGGTGTTCTACAGAAGGCCAGAAAATGTTCTGCTTTTGGTTCAACCAGATTGCAATAGCCAAAGAGAATCACCTCCTTTCTTCCTGATGTTGGAGAAAGATGTAAACAGACTTACAGCTAGCAATCCAGGTGATAGTATGAATACCACTTTCAACCAATTGAAGTGCTAAAAAAATCAGATTAAGAACCCCTTAAATAGTTTTAAAAAAGTAACAGCTTTAAATATAAATATTTAATTTATATTAAAGTGGATGCAGAGATCATGCAGCCCATCGTGAGAAATGACCAATAACAGAGAATGAATGAAAGTGGCAGGAAAGTCATGTTTGTTTGAGTTTGATAATGAAGTAGCCCTGCCACCCTCCTCACCACTAGTGGGGGATAAATGAAGAAAGAAGGGAAAGAGGAAGCTAAGGGGAGGAGAGTAGAAGAATCCCTAAAAGAGCCCTGGGGATATTTTTAATATACTTACCTAGTGACATCTGGGGCAGTGGTTGGATGCACATGTTTCATGATGGTTTGGATCCAATTCCGTCGAATTCCGGAAGTCATGGCAGAAAGAGTGAATTCTCCTTCTTTTGTCTAGATTGAACATAATAAATATCTAATGAGTGATGAGAATAAAAAGATGCATCAAAATGTTATTTAAGATTCTGCTTTTCCTTCTCCAAAGGAATCATTTGAAAAGGATTTGGACCATTGTACTCAGGTTCTAAAAGGAGACTTTATCAATAGTCCCAGATCTCTCACTGTAGTCTATCTTAGAGATCTAGAGACTAGAAACAACATAGCCATGATCCAATATATACTTTTAAATGTGACCAGCCTTTTGTTAACTAAACAAGAGTGTGTGTAATGTCTGAATGAGATTAGGTGATCATCTGGCTCCATCAGAGCACAAGCAGCATTTATCAAAAAATATTTCATTAGGAAAATCCTAAGCACTGGTCTGACCATGTCAACCCTTGGCTCAAAAAAAACTTTCAAGCTCCCTATTGACAAAGATAAGATATAAGATAAAATAAAAACTTTAACATGGCATCTGTCTATGAGCTGGTTATAAACTATATCTATCATTATTAACATTACTTCTCTTCATGTAGTCTACTTTTGAGTCAATCTGAATGGAACTACTTCCCCAAATGGTCCAGTATTCTTCTTCCTCAGTGAATTCAGTTAATAAGGCTATTCCTAAACATCTACTCCCTGATCCTGGCGCCAACCCATTCTATTCTCTTCATGCCCTTGCTGAAATTCTTTTTATCTAAGTAGAGCTCAGGTCTCATATTTTCCATGGTAAAAATGATTTCTCCCTCCTCAAATTTTCCATAGCACACAGTAGATCTCCTCTTTCCCCTTCATTTGCTCTAGCTCTTATCATACTGTTATTTAATTTATAAGTTGCATCCTTCCCTTATTCCTCTCTCCATTACAATGCATATTCTTTGAGAGCAGACATGGGTTTTTTTCTCTCATATATCACTGGGAACTAGTACAGAGTGTTCTCATCAGAAGCATTAAGTGATCATCCAATACAAAGATGAGTCTCCGGGAAGGAGGGGAAAAATTGGAACAAAAGGTTTTGCAATTATCAATGCTGAAAAATTACCCATGCATATATCTTGTAAATAAAAAGCTATAATAAAAATTAAAAAAAAAATAAAGTAGGTACTAGGCTTAAAAAAAAAAAAAGAATTTAAGAATTTTTGCCTTCAAGGAGTTTACATTCTACTGAAGTGAAATATTATGTACATAAGAAACTAAACAAAAAGCATATTCAAAGTGAAAACAAAGAAATTTCCAAAGACAGGAATATTAGCAACTGGGAGAAATCAGTACTAGGTGACAGCACTTAAACTGAGGCAATTGTGGTTAAGTGACTTGCCCAAGGTCACACAGCTAGGAAGTGTTAAGTGTCTGAGGCCAGATTTGAACTGGAGTCCTCCTTAAACTGAGTCTTAACAAAGGAAATGGAGATTCTATGAGGGGTGGGGAGAAGGAAAGCATATTCCAGGTATAGGGGCTAAAAATGGACAGTGGTGTATGGGGCACAGCAATTAGACCAACGGGGTACAAATAGAAGAGTGAGTAAAGAGTCGAAGGTGCAAAAAGCCTAGAAAGGCAGGACAGAGTCAAACTGTGAAGGATTTAAATATCAAACAGGAGATCAGATTTTGCCCCAGAGGCAAGAAGGAGCCACAAAAGCTTCTAGAGCAAGAGAATGAGGTAGTCAGCAGACTTGTGCTTTAGACCTAGGAAGCCTAAAAAAGTAGATGTTCTTGGAATTAACTTTTTTGATTCCTCACCTTTATGTTCTTATTCTAATCCAAATGAAACACTTTAAAAAGTGATAAAGATAAAGACTTTAACCTTTCAGTCCAGGTGGACTGAAAGAATGGACTAAGAAGGGTACAAAGGTAGACAGAAACCATCAACATAAATACTAAATCTAGTGTGATATAATATGACAAAGCCAATGTTTAAAATTCATCAGTCACTAGTTTGAGACTCCTACTAAAATTTTTTTTTTTTTTTGGAATGAGGCAATTGGAGTTAAGTGACTTGGCCAGGGTCACACAGCTAGGAAGTGTTAAGTGTCTGAGGCCATATTTGAACTCAGGTTCTCCTGACTGCAGGGCTGGTGCTCTATCCACTGCACCACCTAGCTGCCCCTCTTACTAACATTTATTAAAAGAAAACATTCAAAACATCAGTCAGTTCTCCCTTCTCTTAAAGGAAAATATGAAACTGATCCACACTTGACATGGCCAAAATTATCTTGCTGTCTTATCAACTTTCTACTAATGGAATTCATTTTAAAAATCGTTTTTTTTTTTTCTGTCAGTTTTTCTATTTACATAAGATGAGAGTGAAAACATAGCATTTTCTCAACCTCTCTACAATACTAACACTGTTGAATACCACTTTGAATATATCTTCTTGCATTCCTATCCTGATTTTTCTGCTGCTGCCTTTTTTTTTTTTTTTGATGTGTTCCTTAGATTTTATTTTTGAAGCTTTTTATTTTCAAAACATATGCAAAGATAATTTTTCACCATTGGCCTTTGCAAAACTTTCTGCTGCCTTTCTAAATGCCTTTTTTCCCCTTTCTCTCTTTTAAATGAGAGTGATTCCTTATGCCTCTCTCCTCAAGCTTCTTTTCATTTTTCCATATTTTCCCTGAGTGACATCTGTTATCTACCCCAACAGCTTCAAATATCAAAACATCTACTCAAATTCCCAAATTCTTTCATTCTCTCTTTCCTTGGATCTGCTTCCCCAAGCTCCAGACCTATATTTCCTAATTCCCTAAGCTCCAGACCTAGATTGCTAGACCTGTCTCACTTTTCTGACTAGATTTTTCTACCAGAATATTCTGACAGCATCACAAATTCATTATGTTCACAATTAAAGTCATAATCTTCTTTCTCAAAGGAAATGATCTCCCCAACTTATCATTTCTATTAAAGCTACCACTATTTTTCCTATGATTACAACTTGAAATATTACTCATTTTTCATATGGGGAATAAAACAGGAAAGAGATAACGCTAAATTCTCTCAATTCTTATATGAATTTTAGATCATTTCCTTCCTTTCCATTCCCACTATTATTAGCATAATTCAAATTTTATTGGACTACTGAAGTAGGTTAATCTTTATTTCAAGTCTTTTCCTCATTTTAGTTCATACTCCATATTACTATTCTCTTCATCTTCTTAAAGTACAGCTTTGATCATCACTTCCCTGCTTAAAAACTTTTAAAAACACATCAAGCATGAAAATAAAATCCAACTTCATTAAGCTTGGCATTCAAGGATTGTAATGTAGTTCCAACTTTTCTTTTCGGTCTTTATCTTCCATTATACTTCTTTTCATAGAGCTAAACTGCACTTACTATACTCAAAATTAATTTTGTGCTTATGTGCTGGATTTACTATTCATCTTATCACCTCTGCTTAAAATATTCCACTTCTATATTCACAACTTACAAAACTCTATATCCTTCCCTGATCACACAAACCAGAAATGAGTTCTTTTGGACTGGGGTGTTGGAATGGTTCAAAGACTAATTCTAACACTTGGCTATGTGACTCTGGGAAAGACTTTTAACCTCTCTGAATGTCAGCTGACTAATCTATAAATAAATGGAGATGATAATAATATCTACTTCACAGTGGGACATTATGGAGATCAAATAAGATAAATCTGCTTGGAAATGTTTAAGTATTATATCATTGTCAACTTATTCCTTTTTATATAATTCTCATATTTTATACATCACACACACTCTTTTGTCATAATTATATTTGTAAATATAATTTCTCTCTCTTATAGGTTACAAACTCATCAAGGGAAGAGACCAATCCTTATCCACAATATGGATTAATGAAAACTAGTCTTAGTTTGTTGTAGTTCAATCATTTTTATAGTCATGTCTGCCTCTTCATGAACCCATTTCTTGGCAGGGATACTGGAGTGATCTGCCATTTCCTTCTCCAGCTCATTTTACAGATGAGGAAACTGAGGCAGACAGAATCAAATGATTTGCCTGGGGTCGCACAGCTAGTAAGTATCTGAACTCAGGAAGATGAGTCTTCCCGACTCCAGGCCTGGTGATTTATCCATTCTGCTCCCTAGCGGTCCACACAAGTCTCAATATGTTGGTACATAGATCAGTGGCTCTCCACCATTTCACCTTACATCCTCAAATTCCTTCCAAATGATCCTCAACAGGATTTCTATGCTTTTAAGAGCAGGTAATACAGGAACAGCTACTTTTTGTTCAGATTAGAACTGGAAGGGATTAAGAAAGGAAGGCATAATTGGATAATGATGGAATTAAGAAAAGCAGTGAAGGCTGCGATTAACCTAGGACAACATAGATCACTGATTGGGTAGTGTCAGATTTTCTCCATTAATTTTCACTACGGGAAGAGTTACAGCAATAAACTGGGGAAACTGGGGGGGGGGGGGCAGAATAATCTCCCCTTAAAGAAGTATAATATTTCATAGGAAGATGAATTATCCTGAGAACAGGGATGTGGTCAATTTTCTGAAATTAGTTACCGACTACTGGTACACTAAACACCAAGTCTTCCACATCCTTTTCCATTCCTTCTATCCTCTCTAGCAACTGTTACACATGGTTGTGTAGGGGTGGACGCAGTGACTCAAGAGTCAGAGGGACCTGGCTTCTGATCCCACTTCACTCAATAGCTGTGAACCTCAGTCTGCTATATAGTTGGGGTATCGGACTTGAGGACTTCTGAGATCCCTTTCCTCTGAACAGTTCTGAATAGGATTACTGAGAACTTGTGAGCAAAACCCTTTCCTGGCCCTGCTTCTGCTTACATGGATCTGAAATCCATAGTTTCTCTGGACTGGATATTCAGTGACATTGCAGCAGGTAGACAAGTCAATCTCACCATCCAAATCAGCCGCCTGGAAAAAAAAAAGAAAGAATCACAATCATTGTCTATATCAGTGGGGTTTATTTAAAATAGCATAGGGTTTGGGGTTTTTTTTTTTTTCCTAACCAAGAAAAAGTCCATTTCAAGAGCCATTTTCATTTGGCCTTGAACTTTGTGGTCATTGTGGGTGAAGGCCCCATTAAGTGGGCAAAGGTAACATGATTTAGCATGTGTTTATCCAGGTTGTACATTATTCAGCCATGTCCAATTCTTCATGACCCCATTTGCATTTTATTTTTGGCAAAGACACTGGAGTGGTTTGCTGTGTCCTTCATCAGTTCATTTTACAAAACAGGATTAAGTGATCTGCCCAGGGTCACAACGCTAGTACCTGAGGCCAGATTTGACTTCACGAGGATGAGGCCCTCTATCAACTCTACTGTCTCCTTGCCCTGTTATTCCAACTAACAACAGAGTCAGGAACATCTATTTAAAACCATCAGTAAGCATCATATGTAATGGGGATAAACTGGAACCATTCTCAAATATCAGGAGTGAAACAAGATTTCCCACTATCATCATTACTATTCAATATTGTATTAGAAATGCCAGCTTCAGCAATAAGAGATGAAAAAGAGATTAAAGGAATTAGAGTAGGTAATGAGGAAACCAAATTATCATGCTATGCAGATGATGTGATGGTATACTTAGAGAACCCTAGAGAATCAACTAAAAAACTATCAGAAATAATCCACAACTTTGGCAAAGTTGCAGGATACAAAATAAATCTACAAAAATCCTCAGCATTTTTAAAAAATACATCACTAATCAACTAACAACAGGAAATATTGTACTCTTCTTTTCTTGAAGTTCAGCACACTTAAAAATATCATTCTAAAGAAAACATAACAGATCATCCATCCCTAGCTTTTTAACTAACATTTCCAAAGAACAGAGAAAAAGCTATTGAGTTACATTGCATATCTCCCTTAGGTGGAATCTTCTAAAAGCTGAATATCAGAGGTGCAGAAACACTTAACAAGAGCATCAAAATCAGATCTCATTGTACTCAGATTTTCTCAACAAGATCTAGACTAAGAAACACAAGACAACATACACTAGCACCCTTCAATCAACAAAGGAAGGAACTTGAGATCAGAAAAAAGCAAAATTACTGGAAGCTAGGACCCTCACCCTCAGATCGACTCCATCTGAATGCCCTCAGCTAAATCTAAGATAAAGATGGGATGGAGATGCTTACCTCCTCAGCTACTGAATCCCTGTAATATCTCAGGCTCTGATCCGCCAGGACAAACCAGTGTTTCTTCCACTAAAAAAAAAAAAAAATGAAAGAATACATTAAAAAAATCCTAAAAAGATTGCATCCTCACTTTTCAGAACTCTCTACCCATGTGATTTGCAACTGAGAAAGTATCACCTGTGGAACACCTCCCGTGAGCACAGGTAAAGCGAATGAGGTTTTGGCCCCTCCCAGTGACTAGTGGCAGACAGGACTCTGCTAGGCTCCAAGCAGCCATGCATTTATGTCAGGACAACTTGCGAAGCTGTAGCTTCTCCAGTGAAAAGCCAACCCAGAAAGCTAAGAGCCGGGGTTCGAGTGGCAGGGCTCTCTCCAGACTCCACAGTGTCGGGTGCTTGGTGAACACAGCCCACTTGCTTTGCTACCCTCAATCTATTCTCTTTCAGAGGCCTCAGAATTAGGGTTTCCTACCAATAAGCCTGAGGAAAGGTGACAGGTGATGGTCCTGAGTGGTCAAACTGAGAAGTACCTGGCTGGCTAATGAGATGGGCACCAGCCAATAGCAGCAAACTAACCAGCTAAGTTCCCAATTCTTCACTGTGGGTAGCAATGAGGGAAACTCAGATCTTCAGGCAAAACCAAGGGGATTGGATATGGAGGAAAAAGAGAAAAGAGCAAGATAACCTTTGGCAAGAGTCACTTGGGAAACAAGAAGTAGATTCTGGGGCTGGAGGAAGCTTCAGAGCCTCCTTTTTTGTGGAGGGTTAACCAATCCTAATTCATCGCTACTCGGTTCCCTAGAGTTTCTCCTTCTGCTCTCCACCTAGAGAGGATGTGTATGTAAAGCGGAGGCTGGGGGATTGCCAAAAGTGGTACTAGGAACTCATCTTCAGGTCAGTAGTTCCTGTACAGACTTAATGGTTTGAGTGCATTGGTATTGGTATTGATGGCAGAAATAATAGCAACAAAAATAATCATAGCAATAACAGTAATAGCATTTATATAGAGCTTTAAGGTTAGTAAATGTTATTTCATTTTATTTGTACAACCACCCTAGGAAGTAAGTGCTACTACTGCCTCGATTTTACAAATGAGGAAACTGAGGCAGAGAAGTGACTGTCCCAGGATTATACAACTAGGAAGTGTCTTAAGGCTCAGATTTTTTTGACTCTAGACCCAGAGTTCAATCCATGGCACCACTTAGCTTTACTCCTCAAGGACAGAGATGGGCTTGGGGAAGAGAAGAAGAGCAACGAGTAACTGAGAATTCCATTGGTTGCATTTCATCTTTCTCCATTTGGAATTCAAGCTGCTCAGGAGTGCTCTCCCCTCCACTGTGAGCAGGGGCTCTAGCCCTGCTAAAACAGACCAATAAAAAGTTGACTGCAACAAAATTAACCCAACAATACAAATCTTCTGCTACGAAAATCCATCGGGACCTTTTTTAAAAAAGCTGCTCAGTAATGTGGGAAAGTGTTTTGCTGGACTAAGAAAATATGTATTAAGGAATTTTAAAATTAGTCAATGAAGGGGAACGGTAATAGGAAAGAAGGGTTAATTTTTTAAAAATTTGTTTTTTAAAAATATTTTTCAAAAGACTGCTCAGGGGCAGCTAAGTGGTACAGTGGATAGAACACCAGCCATAGAGTCAGATCTGAGTTCAAATGTGGCTTCAGATCTGGATAAAGCACTTAATCTTGACTGTAATGCCAAAAAACAAAACAAAAAAACCACTGCTTAGAAGCAAATGGAATGCAGTGCCTTAAAATGCAGCCATGAGGCCAGGTCCTTTGTTTCTGGGAACTGGTGGGACAGAGAGGTTTAAGTATCCTGCAGGAAGTAGGATACTCACATACATACACATACATTTCCTCCTAAAAATAGCTGTGCAAAAAAAGAGGAATAATTAGCAAAGACCTCTTCCCTCTGAGGTGCCTAGTCTCATAGATCAGCAGCAAAAATATTCAATTAAATCAGGAAATCTGGGGATAGGGAAAGAAGATACTGATGCTTTCTTAATAGATCTATGCTCTGACAACTCCTGGTCAAGCAGGTACTGAACTCACCTGGCCATCCTCGTATTGCTTGGTCAGCCAGCCTTTCTTGAAGTTCAGCAGGTCAGGCTAGGAAGAGGAAAGGGAAAGAATTATAGGCCAGCACTGAGGGATTTCATCCCTTGCAAGAAGGCAAATGAGCAGAAATGCTTTATACCAGGTGACAAGCATCTTCCTATTGGAAGGATGCTGAAAAAAATGAATGTTTTGTCCTGTGTAAGCACGTGCTTCTGTACCACCACCCCAAACACCACAGATTGCTTTCCTTTCCATAAGTCGGACAAACTCCTCAGAAAAGAGGGAGAACCTGTGGTCAGTGGAGATGACAGGAATGGCCTTGGTCATCATCCCCGGTCTTGTGGAATCACTTCCCTCTAAGTGGGACCCCTCCACACTGGGCTGGGATAATGGGACTGAGGGAGAAATGCCAGAACAAAAACATCAGTTCTTCAATGCAATTTATACAAGGGTGATAAAGAGTCACAAAAGCCCCTGGTAAAGGAGTAAGTGAAACTCTTTCAATCAGAAAGAAGATAATCTTCCATCTGCAATGGAAGGGATAGCCACAGTGCTGACTTTCCAAGCAAAACTCATTATTTAGTGATAGCAATAACCTTGTGGCTGACCGGCCAATGAAGATTGTTTCTTATTTACCCGTTTTTCCCTGTAACTAGGAATAGATTCCATAGTTGGGAAAAAACAAAACTAAGTGATGGGGTAATTATCCCAACTTTTTAAAATTTTATTTTTGAGGGGGGGGGGAGATATCCATTGTATAACCAACAAAATCTCTACAGAGTTTCACACAGATCTAGGAAGATAGGATCCAAGCATCTAAAAGAGTCCTTGTCTTTATTTCCTCCACTTTATTTGGACTTTTGCATATACTACTTCTCATCTGATTAAAGTTAAAGATAAGAACAGAAGATGTGAGGATCCCGTCTTTTGGACTTGCCTAAATTCTTCTCTGCCCGCCTCCCTTCCACATATAGGTTCCTTCTGACCAAAATAGAAACCTTCCTCTACTCCCAGACCAGCATACTTAGTCTATCTATGGATTCCATCCATTTCACAAGCATTAAGACCCCAATCTCTACTATCAGGAATTGAATTTTGATTCTTTTGACTACAACTGTTAGGACAGGTCAAATAAGTAGCCCAAGGGAGGAATTGTTTTCTAGAAATCACAAAGCAAGAGATGGTATGAGAGTTTGCCGAGGCCTTCTTACCACTTCAAACTCAAGAGTTAAAATGAAGGTCAAAACCAAAGCTCCCATTCTATAAGCACTTAGTTTGTCCCAAATCATAAGAGTGAAGATTCAAAACAAATATCCTGAAGCAACTAGATCTGAAGCAACTAGAACTGAGATGAGAGTAGAGAAGAAAATAGCCTCTGAGTAGTAGAAAGTGAGACAGATGTACCATTCCATGAATTTAAGAATCTAGTTATTGGTTAAAAAAAAAAAAAAAGGAAAGCAATGGAGGTCTTAGAATGATTGGTTCCTCTTTGAGAAATTAGTTTTCTTCTCCATTCATTTCTGTTTCATCCTGAAACCATAATGATCAGGGAGATCTTGACTAAATCAAGACTACCCACATTTATTGGGTATTTTTATTACCCACATTATCAAGCAGAGGAGAAAATAGTGGGGGAGAGGCAAGATAGACAGCACAAAGAAACAAAAGTTTCACCAACATATTTTAGAGAATTCCAGCCAAAAGCATGGATCTGCTTCATGCCCTAAAGTGAGACTCATTCTAGGAAGATGAGAAAGCCTTTTTCTAAAGAAATAAAATCCAAGGAAAAAAAAAAAAAGGATGCTATCTCAAAATGATTTTTAAAAATAATCAGAACATTAGAGGAAAAAGTTGAGCTCCTCTGTAGATGCCTCACATCCCCAGAGCCCTGAATTAATTTGGCCAGACAAAATCTTGGTGTGGAGTTTCATACAGATCTAGGAAGATAGGATCCAAGCACCTAAAAGAGTCCTTATCTTTATTTCTAGCACTTTATTTGAAACATGGCAGGCCCACATCTGCAGGTTAACTTTTCCCAGAGATCACCATTCTCTGCCTTTTTTGTGGACACACAAAAAAAGAAAGGGGTTGGAAAAGTAGTGCTTCTAGTCTCCCAAAGACTAAAGAAAAGTTTTCTAAAAAATAGAGAGAAGGTGAAGGTGGAAGTGGCTTTTGTTTCAATTCACCCCAAACAGAGGCTTGGTATATAATTAGTATAGATGTGAAAGCACATGTACACACAAGGTGCCAGGGCCCGGAGAGAAGATGTCAGGCCCTAAAAATGAGAATAGACAAGGAATAAGTGAGAATGGAAACAGATGGGACCGTGTTTCTTGAAACCTCAGTTCAAAGTTGCCCGGTCCTGTGGAAGGTAGTAGGCCAGGACAAACTGGGCTCACCGTCATGGAGGATTCTGTGGACCTTCTATCCAATGACTTGGCTCTTCGGTGCGGAGACAGGGGGGAAGCAGAAACATCTGGGATGGAGCCGACGGGAGAGGCGATGGCTTCTGTGGTGGAGTCCTGTAGCAGAGAGCAGCCTCCAGTCAGTAAAACCCAAGCTCACAAGGAAGCCGTAGAGTCGGGCCGAAGATGCGAGAACCACCCTTGAAATCATTTACAAAGCCTCTGCTTAAGATGAAATCAGTGGCACAAAGAAGGAACGGTCAGAAGATAACAGGCTTCTCCAGTGTGAAAGGGGATGGGGACCCCCAGCGGCCCCTGACCTTACATCCGGGGTTCTGAAACGCCTGCAGAAGCCAGCTCAGATCCCTCTTAAAGCAAGACTTCTCACCGAGATGCATTCGGCTTCTCTCCAAACTTTTGTCCGGGACACACAAACCCCTCTCCGACCTCCCCACGCCCACCAACGTCCACCTCAAAGGCTTCCCAGATGCCCAGAAAGAACACAACTATCCTTTAGTAGAACGAGGTGGAACATTTCAGATCCCGGATCAAGGCCTTTGTGGTTCGTATTCACATCAACACAGTAACAGAGGAAGAAGAAGGAAGATATGGGAGAAGCAGAAACGAGGGCTTTGGAAGAAAGGAACTGGAAAACGTATTCTCATCTCCTTTTTTTGTACATCTCATGGAAAATACAGGAATGCCACAGGTAAGGTAGCAGCTGCCACCCTGGAGAGGCAAAATTAGTAGCTGGATAGCCTCATAAAAAGAGGAACAAGGAGTGAGACTGTAAGAAGTCCCTATTTTTCAAAGAAGCCTGGAAAGAGGCATTCCATCCAGCCTCATTATCGGTGATTAGTCAGTGTCAAGAAGAAAGATATTTAATGCAACTTTTTGAGGTATCATTTGGATTAAGTATATTATTAGGTATATATATATATGTATATATGTAATATATACATACATATATTATATTTTAATATAAATATATACACATATAATATATACACATAAAATATGTATATATTAATACATATATTAAATATATATAAGCATATAGTAAGTACATTAAGCATATATTAAGCATGCAGCTCAGGTAACCAAATACCTGTAGTTATCAGAGGTTCCTTTTAGCCATTTAGGAGCCATATAGAGTCTTACCACTGTGCAGGGGGGAGGCTGGCACCAGTGGCAGCTAGCCAGAGATGACCCAGTGGGGCTTACCCGCTTCCTGGGGAAAACTCTCTTCTCACTTCGGCCCTGGCGAGTGTCACTAGTCAGCATGGGGCCGGCTGACAAATTGGTCTCCATGTGTTCAGCCTTCTCAATGTCCAAGGCCTCAAATTTTTCAATTACCTGGGACCTCCTGTAAAATAGACAGGACACAAGCCACTGAATGGAAGAGAGGAAATGGATGCACTGGCCAAGACAATCCTCGGCGGGTTCATTCAAAAGCTGAGACTCTGAACATTTGTCCAACCCTTAGTTCTAGGATGCTCAGAGCCTCCTTCCCATTGTACTTTGTGTGTAAAAAAGTAGAGGGAACAGAACAAAAGGATAAAAGGACAAAGAGAACTTATTAAACTTGACTCTGAGAAAGAACCTTCTACACATTTATATATTTCATTGTCAAATAAAGGAGAATTAAATGAATACCATGATAGCCTGTTGTACATAAAATACTTTTTTAGACTGTGAACTCCTGCACCTTTCTCATTGCTGAGTTTTAATATCTAGCATTAAAAAACTGGAATATTTTTTATTATAGAAAGTCCTCGCCCTTTTTAAAAGTACCTAATTTAGATTTATCTGAAGCATGAAGAGACAGTTCTGAGCCCCTGTATATTATCCCATGATTTTTCCCCCACATTTTTTGAACAAATGGGCCAGTGTGTTTGCTTACATGTGCCAGTGCACATGCACCCACACCCACACAGAGGCACATGCACATACATTTTCACATGATTTTATATAATCAAAAGGTAACCACCACCTTGCAGCAGGAAGGAAAAGATTCAGTTCCCAATATTATTCATCATTTGATCATGACACTGGCTTAGCCTCCTGTTGTTCTTGGTTTAGCAAGAAAAAAGGCCCATGAATTAACATTGTTTTTGCCAAACAGTAAAAAGGATCAAAACCAAATTAAAATAAAAACAAGCAAGTTGATTTCATGTGAGAGGGCTTGGATGCGCCATCAAGTTGTCTACTGCTGGAGACTGAGATGAGATGGGAGCGAAGCAGGTGGAGTAAAGGCGGATAACGTCACACAGCAACACAGCAGGAGAAGGTGGAGAGGAACAAGACCTGAAAGAAAATAAGGCTGGAAAATGAATGAATAGAAAAGATCTTTTTGTAAAGCAACAACAAATCAAACTTATTCAAAGAATTCAAGACACAAAAATCAAAGATCATCATTGAAAAAGGAGGAAAATTAACAAATCTCTGTTCTAAGAGGTTAATCCCACAGACTGAAGTGGATAAGGGGCTTCTGAAAGAAGTTAATCAGCAGTTCTCTAAGCTTTTCTGTAGCTCTCCCCAATAGTCACAGGAGCTGGAATTCTCTAGGAATAGCTAATTCCTTCCCCAAATGTATCACCCTTTCAATGTCACTTCAGAGGAGAGAAACCTAATGGGACCCAAGGCTAGTTCTCTCCAGATTCATCTGCCTTGGCCAATTAAAAATTACTTGTCATGATCCTCACTCCAACCCTGCCTCCCCCCAAATGGTTCACTTAGGGCTATTTGGAGGACAAAGGACTAAAAGAATACTGAGAAGCTAAGACCAATAGAGACAAAGTCCAAAATTCTCCTTGATTGGCAGTTTTATTATATTCATTATGAACAAGAGACACAGAAAGGAACATAACCGCCTTAAGCCTTGATTCTAACAGGTAATAGAGTACCACAAGCCCCAGAAAATTAAAATTTATCCCTTAAATGAAAAAACGAGGGAAGTGGTTGAAATCCTGGGACAGTCTCAGCAATAAGTTTATCTATGGAGAAGCCTACATTTTTAGGATGCTCTATCTGAAGGCTGGAAGGAAAATCACATTATTTCTTAGTATATCGAATTGCCTTTAAATCAAAAAGAATAATGAGAAAGAGAAGAGATATGGCACAAGCCATGCCAGAATGTTAACATCTTTTAATAATGTCTTGCTAGACATCTCTAATATCCTGGATTCTTTTAGGGAAATGCTAATAAATCAAGATAAATTCAAAGGATTTTACATTTGGTTTTTCCTTTACAAGAATACTTGTATTAGCTGGGACAGCCAAATGGCACAGGGGATAGAGCACTGGCCATGAAGTCAGGAGAAACCTGTTTCATTCCTTAATCCAGTTTCAGACACTTAACACTTATTAACTGTGTGACCCTAAATAAATTACTTAAAACCCCAATTGCCTCACAAAAAACCCCAAACAAAACAAAACAAAAAACACAAGAATACTTTGTACTTGGACATTCCAGTTATAGGAAATCATTGGAATGGAGAGCACTATCAGTACTACTTGTGGATTTCTACAAAAAGGAGGCAAGAAATAAAACTATCTCAGTAACATTATATTATTATATAACAAAATTATTAATAATACTTTAGCTACAATGCCTTTATGAGGCATTATGATGATTTCAAAGATCAAAGTTTGGTGATGACATAAATCAGATTTACTTTGTACTTCCTGCACTTTCTGTTTGTTTGGAAGTTGTCGATTCTCTTACAGGACATAATTAATATAACCCTCTATCAGCTGCTGCAACAGAGGTGGGCATACTGCATTCTTCACCCAGCACATAAGAAAATTTACCTCTTCCTATCTCCCTCAGTCAAACTGATTCATGTGCAGAGAACAAATGGGACAATAGACTTCTTTTTACAGACCTATGCTGGGGGAATCAACAGTGCGTTTTAGACCCCTTCGCCTTTCTTCTTGTTGCTACTTTCCTTTAGTTAGAATTCAGCAGCTGCTCTGCCAGTTGAGTCAGGCTTAAGGAATGAAAAGTCTTAAACTCAAGACTAAGCTCAGGTAAGAATGGTTCTGTATGTCAGTAACTGGATTCTCTAGCAAGTTTGTCCCGGTAGCATCACCAAGAAATTGCTGGCTGAGAAATCAGGGTAGGGGAAAAGCTGACTAAAACATGGTGGGCTTTTCTAGAACTGGTGAATATAAATCAGAGAAACAGACATTATAATTCATCTAGACAATCAGAAGCTGGTAGTACTCAAAACAAATCAGATCCACTACATGGAGGAACAAGAAAATGGATCCTTGCAGGCAAAGAGCAGAGTTGTGAGCGTGCTTAATGAAAGCAAAGATAAAATTCAATTCCAAATCATTTATGTAATCACTAAATTTCAAACAAGTTATTCTAAAAGCAGTCAAGCCAAGCAGATATGCACCAAATGTTAATTCTCTGGTATGGTGCTAAACCAGGATTTTGCTAACCCCTTTCGAAAACTGCCACATACAGCCATCCCACCTCAGGAAGCTAAGCTTCTCTAGTACCTTCCCCAATCCCATCTTTTAGAAGTGCATTTTTTTCTAAAGGAAGTCCAAGCCAAAAAAAGGAAATGATTAAATCCTGGTAAACGAGAGTTTCATTTTGAATTCTTTTCCAGGGGACTGAGTAGAAACCCCATGGTCAACTCCCTGTGTAACTACAGAGCAAAAATAAGTTAAATCTTATTTCCTATCTTGATAAGAACAAGGACAACTATCCTTGCATCTCTTCACCTAGTGTTTTGGTGATAGATGGAATAATAGCACATCGAGAAGAGTGTTCATAATATACAGCACAAATAGTGACTCTTTTTGGTACCTGCAGCATGAGGCTCTCTGTCTCCAATATAAACTCCATCCTGGACTCCAATTTACTACTATCTTCAGCATAAGGCAGAACTATCTCACACAATAAGTAACTGAAGGAGCTAAAGAGTTTCATTGCACAAACATGTTTCCCTTGTGAGGAAGTACCATAGCACTTCAAAGATAGTATTACAGTGAAGTAAGTACAGTTTTCTAATTTAAAATTTGCATGGAGTCTACATAACCAATTAAATGGGTTAACATAAGTAAAGTATTCTGCAAAACTAAAGCATTATTTAAACACTATCACTCAAGTTTCATCATTGTTTCCTCTTTTCAAGATATTTAGTCATCCTCCCTATATACAGGACTTTATGTTTCTTCAGAAATATATTTTTTACAAAGATATTAAGTTGATGAGTGGCCTTTGGCAAGCTAGTTCTCTAGGTCTGCTTCCTTCTCTGTAAAAATGAGGGGGTAGACTAGAGGATTCCCATCCCAATATTCCATGAGACTGAAAGCAAGCAGCTCTTGGTTATTCATGGTTAAATGGGAAAAAGTAGGACCCAGAGAACCAAAACACCCCTCTCAATTCTCAACGAACTATGCTCCTAATTGCTTGATACTTAAGGAAAACCTTTAGTCATGGAAGATGACTATGAACTTTCCGTTTCTGGGCTTCTAGCTGATGCAAAGGTTTCCTCTGAAAAGGCATTTTAAAGGCCCATCTGGTGAAATCACTCACGACTCTTTGGTGAATGTGGGAAAGAGCAGCGGCTCAAGCACTCTGTGGAATGCCATGAAACGCTCCCCTGGTCCCAAACCAGGACCTGGCCATTTGTAGGCCAAGCCGAGCTCTGGTTTCCTAGCTGGCCTGGACAGAGAGGAGCAACGTTTCTGTGCAGGCAGATTGCACAAGGGGGAAAGGAGTTTTATGAACCTTTAGAAAGGAAATCTACTTCACTTTAATGAAGACATGAGGAAGAGGAGAGGCCCCAGGTGCCCAAATCCCACTTCCTTCCAGTACAGCAGGATCACTGACTGACTGGGGTTCACAAGAACCTTTTTAGGGCCCTTCAATGCTATTGGGCAGTCTCTTTGCTTTGCTTCCTGAGACTAAAGAACTCACCTCAAACCAGGCAAGCACTAGGGACAGTTTCTGAGAAACCGGCACAACGGCATCCGCAGGAGACGCCGATCAGGAAATCCTCCGGCCATTTGACCCAAAAGGCAGTTAAGAGAATTCTGGGCTAGCTGAACCACATGAGCCTTGCTCTAGGAGCCGGTCAATGGACGGCAGCAGAAATCTGCCTGTCTGAATGTTAATACAGGGAGATAGGAGGCTCAGGTAAGAGGGAAAGAATCTCGGCACGCCTCGAGCTGAGCAGCTAAGGGAGTCTGCTCCCCTGTAGAGGCCCTTTGGTCCCCTCCTTACCTCCTTTGGTTGCCAAACAGACGAGCCACCTCCTCCCTGCCAGGGCTGCGGGCCCGAATCCTGCGCTCCAGCCGCCTCCTCTCCACCTGGAAGGCCTCTCGATTACTGATCCTGATGGCCTTAGGCACGTCGGCTAGAGCGGTGTACTGTCTGCTGGCTTTAAAGGCAAAGAGGCGCCCCGGTTTCTCCGCTTCCCTCCCCCCAGCATCGCTGGAGTCCGTGGGGGTGGGCGGCCGACTTGCTGAATCCAAGGAGTTCAGGGAGATGCTGTAGACTATTCGCCCGGCAGGCTGGGGACCTGGGGAAGAAAAGGGGCGGCCATGCTCCTGGAAAGGTAGTTCTGGGTAACTATACCTGTTATTGGGGGTGCTGGGGCTGGGAGGGGATGGCGGAGCCAGCTGCTGCTCTTCTGCCTTCAGGTCTTGCTTAGTCTTCTCCAGGGAGAAGTAGCCACTTTCCACTCTGGCCTTCCGTCCACAGTCTACTCGGTCACCATTCATGGTGCTCTCCTCTGAGAGAAGGAAAGAGGAATGGGGATGGGGGGGGGAGAAAGGGGAAAAACGGAGAGAAGGAGGGAGACAGAGGGTGGGGACTGAGCTTGGAGGCCACTTGGGGCTAGTGCCACTCTCTATTTCTAAGAATTCTAAGAGAGCCAGGATCTTTAAAAGGCTGCCTAGAAAACAAGCAGCAGACCAGCTTCAGGCCCCTACAATCCTTTCCTTTTTTTAAAAATTCCTTTACCTAACATTTCTCTTTTCTGATTTGCTTTTCAACTCTCTCAAATGAGAGCTACACTTCTCCATCCCCTCTTGCTGCTCAGCTTCTCACCACTCCATGCACATGGTCTAAGGCCAGTGACCATGGCTCCAGCCCTGTGACCCACCACTTCTGACTGATTTTCTCTTCCGTCACTGGCTGCAGACACCACTCTCCCAGTTCTCCGTCCCTGGATGCTCTCTTGATGTTCCCTGCTGGCTGCTCAGCCTCCTCCCTCCTCTTCCAGGTGGGGTTCGCCTCTGTTCTCTTCTCTTCTCTTCTCTCTCTGTTCTCTTGGCCATCTTGGCCCTTTCCACTATGCAACAATCTCATTGTTGTCACAACCTCAACTACTGCAATTCAAGCTGCTTTCAAGACATGCTCACCCTAATGTTTCAACAGCATCTTAAAAACTACATGTCTGAAATGAAGCTCCGGACTTTTTCTCCTACATCTGTCCCTCTTTGTACTCATAAGCCTGGGACACCACCCTTCATCAAGGCACCCGTGTTCTCAGTTTTGGTTTTACCTCTAATTTATCTTCCATCACCCATCATATCAGTGACAAAGGTCTGTTATTTCCATCCCTAAAACATCTAATGTCAGCCCCCTTCCTCTTTCTTCTTCAACTTAATACCTCAGGTCCTTACTAGTGCCCACAGATAATGTTATACTCTCCCAATATAGGTCTTTCTGCCTCAATCTTCTGCAGTTCTAAGTGATCCTTCATCCTGCTGCTTAAATAATCTTTCTATTCATATTAGTCCACTATTAATGGCTCCCTATTGCCCACTAAGTTCAAACTTATGCTTAGCATTCAAAGCCCTTCCCATACTATCAATAACCAACCTGCCTTTTGAGCCTTATCCCCTATTATTACCCTCCATACATTCTACACTTAAAAACTGTTTTGTTTGGGTCCTTCAAATGTTTTACACCTTCTCACATTTTGTTCACATCCCTTTTTTATCCATCCTTTAAAAGCCAACTCAACTGCTGCCTCCTCCACTAAACCATGGCAGATGCCTCCCAATCAATAGAAACTTCTTCTCAGATCCTACAAGGCACTATGTTTTATGTCTCTCCAATACACTTAATGCAATACTGTGTGTTTTGGTATTATTCTCTTATTAGATTGTAAAGCCAAAGAAAGTAGAGAGCTTGTCTAAACTCTTGAACTCTAGAATTCATCACATGTTTGTTAATTAGTATTTTTTAAAATGAATTTGCCACTAGTAGTCAGAATGGGCAATTTCTCTGGCCCTGTATAGCAGATTACCATCTGCCTGTCTTCTCTGCCAGAAAATTATTTAGCCAATTCTTTTTGGAGGTTAGGAGGCCTAGGCAACATAGTTTTGCCTTTTCTCTAAGGATATTGTCACTTAGTTTTCTGAACCAAGATCTGCACTCATGGTCTGATAACACAGAATCCTAGGCTTTTGACCTAGAACTGGGTTTAAATACTACCTCTGACACTTGCTAGCTGTGTAAATTCAATCTCAAAAAATATCTGTTGTTGTTGTTTTTTTTAGTCTAAAAAAAGATATAATACTTTTTAGGTGTCTATCTTATAAGGTGGTGGGGAAGCTCAGATGAGTAACATGTAAAGCACTTTATATATTTTAAGAACCTACATGTCAGTAGTTATTTTTATTTTCTTGGAAATCAAGTCTTACACCCCAAATTCACAGAATTGGAGAGTTAATATAAAAATGTCAAATAGTACAGGGCCAAGCATAAATGCCTGGGTGCTTCACTGGAGATTTATTATGCTGGCATTGAAACATACATAATTCCCATGAGTTTGACTATTTCTACAATTCCATAATTACAATTCTATCTAGTCTACATATCCCCATCATCACAGGAAAAGTAGCATTCATGCCACGTGCCTACTGTACCCTACACTGGCCGAGTTTCAATCAAAAGTGATGTCCAGATAGGAAACTGTGCTAGGTCATTATCCTCTTCCAACATCATCTGAGTTACTTTTATCTTTTGAAAGTCTCTATTTTAAGAGTGGAGATTTGGGGAATGTAAGGTTCAGATAATTTTTTTTTTTTAATCAGAGTAATTAATGGTGATGAAAGTAACTTATAACATGTAAGAACAAGAATCTTTAAAACATTTGAAATCTTTTTTTTTCCTTTTTGGCTGAAACAAAGGCATTATTTTGTTTGTTGAGAACATCATCAGGAAAAACTAAAGTGGAAAAAGATATTCAAAAAAGGGGCTAAGAAAAGGGGAGTGAGTAAAAGAATCTAGCTAGAGCTTAGGTTTGAGACTAAAGACAGAACTCTTCCCTAAAAGTTCCAAAGAAATTAACTATTTTCACCATCAAAAAGAGATTTCCATTTTTCTAGGCTGCAAGGCACCCCAGGGAAAAATATTAAAGGAAGGAGGATCATGTATACATTCAGATGAGCTATTATGAGAGAAGTGGGATCCTCCATCTTACTAATAGTTCCTAGGAGAAGCCTTGCTAAATCTTAACTTGGATCAAAAACAAGTAATAGAGTCACATTCAAAAACCTGCTTGCTATTTATTGACTCTCCTAGAATTTCTGAGAATTCAAGGCAGTGATTATCAGGTATCCTCCATTTTCTCTTATCATGGAAAAAAACTAAGATTGGGAATGAATACTGGTCCAGTATCAATATCTCCAGGTTTTAGTCCTAGCTCAGTCAAAACAGAGTAGCTGGAAGCCAATCCATTAATTTTGTTCTATTTGTATGTGTTTATTTTCATTTGTGACAATAAAAACTAAGTGAACTTATTCACAGGGATGTCATTTCCAAACCTCATTTGCTGCTGATATAGAGCCTGAGCCTATTCTAGCAGAGCCAGATAAAGAATTATTACTGTTTTTTCTAATTCAGACAAAGCTCTACTTTTATCTGAAAAACCTGTGATTTTCCTAATTATCTATCTTATCTTTGGTGATTTAGATTAAGTGTCTCTTACCTTCTTTGTTTTCCAGCCCAGGTTCTTTCAATGAGCTGGCTGAGAGGACTTGACCTGATGCAGAACTGGGCACTGGACTAAGGGTGCTCCCATCTGGCTGATCTTTGCCCCTTATCTCCTCCTGCCAGAGGGTAGACTTGGTGGTGGGAATTTTTTCAGCACTCGGAATGTTGCTGCTGGTGACAGCCATCTTGGCAGGGCCAGGTTCCTAAGGAAAAAAAACAGAAGTATTCATTGATCCTGTCAGAGGATCAAGGGGTATTTTGTCTCAAATTACTTTAAAACTATAAAAGCTGTGACTTTTTTCTTTTAGAATCATTCTGTCTTAAATATTGATAGGATTCAAACCTAAGAAAGCAAAAAGGTATTTAAGATATATATATATATATATATATATATATATATATATATATATATATATATATATATATAAATCTATTTATTTATCTATCTCTATATATATCCATATGTATATAGATTAGATATAAATAAATAGATAGATATGAGATTTAGGTGGGCAAAATTGGAGCAGTGACCTAATAAAGTTTCTTCTATATGCCTTAACACCAAATAGGATACAATCTTCCTAGTCCAGGAAACCAAAGTATGAATGGAACCAAATTACAGAAAATAGTAATGCCATATAATAATTACTTAGAATTATGAGGAGGGGAGAAGGGAGGGAAAAGGAGGGGAGAGAATGCACCCTATTTTCCCCCTTACCCCAGGATTTTTTTCAAATTCACAGGACAATATGGACATATAACATGAGTTGCCACATTCTCAGAAGACTCAACTTATACCCTAAACCATATCACTCTTTTATGTCCTACCTGTTCTTTATATAAGTCCCTTAAGATAATGCTACAAATTATTAACTATAAAATATTAGAATTATGAGGTTTTACCTCATTCTCATCAAACTGGTTGGTGAAACATAAAGGAGTTAAGTGTTCAAAGAACTGTGGGAAGATAATTGCATTAAAATCTGTTGGTAGAGCTAGAAATAAGTAAAAAAAAAAAAATTGTAGATAACAATTAAGAATTACAAGTATAACCTATATCAGATTACTTGCCATCTAGAGAAGGGAGACATGGAGGATGAAGGAAGAAAAAAAAATTGAAACTCAGAATCTTATAAGAATTAATGTTAAAAACTATCTTTGCATGTGGTTGCAAAAATAAAATACTAATGAAATAAAATTAAGGGGACAGAGGGGAGGAATTACAAATGAAGAGATACTAAGCTGACCATACCCTTTATTCCAGTAAGCTCATTAATATTCATATACCACAAGGAAGTCAGAGACAGAAAGAAAAATTTCATATATACTAAAATATTCACATAGCTAGCACTTAACACAGTGCCTAGCACATAGCAATAGATATTTTATGTATGTATGTTCAATATATATATGTATGTGTGTGTGTATACATATACACACACATTTATATTTGATAATCTTTCTGTTAATAAAAAACACTAGAAACAAAATAGATACTTATCAATTAGAGAATGACCAAATGAATGTAATAGAATACTACTGTGCAACCAGAAATGAGGATTGCTAAGAATTCAGAAAATGACAAGAAGAACATTCTGAACCAACTGACAGATTAGGTAAAAAAGCAGAGCCAAGAGAATAATATACATGACTCTAAAAATGTAAATGAAAAAAAAAAAATGCCACAAAAAGGCACTTGAACTTGGATGAAATGCAGTGACCAATCATAGACTTGATTTAGTGAACAGATAATGCAGACATTTCCCTCTTTTTGGGAGGCAGATGACTACAGGTGTTGTGTGTGCTATCAGATATGACCACTAGTTATCAAGTACAGGGGAGCCAAACTCTGATAGAAAGGGGGGCCACTAAACCGTACATTAGCACCTTTGCAGGCTTACAGACTTAAGTTTTAAAACATAGTATCATTTTTTAACCAGACTTTTATTTTTGCTAAATATTCCCCAATTATATTTTCATGTGGTTCAGGATGCTGGTATGTCTGACACTTTTAATCTACTCCAATCTGGACTCCCCATCCGCCCCACCAAAAGATATCCCCCTTATCCTGTTTCCCATAAATGGACATCTGGCCTTAGCCTGAAGACCGTTCAAGGCGGGAAAGAGACCATTTTTGGACAGAGCTAATTGTTAGGAAGTTTTTCCTGAAAAGGAGGCTAAATCTGCTTCTTCGCCAGTCTAGATCAAAGAGAAAAGGTCCTCTCCTCCATATGAAAGCCCTTCAAATACTTAAGACAACTATTATAATCTTCTTTTCATCAAGCTACGTATTCCCAGGGCCTTTCATTGATCCTATATAACAAGGCTGCCCTCTTATGGACATTATCCACCTTATTAATGTCCTAAAAACTTTTAAAGCCAGGCCATGGTGACGAGACCCTAAATGAGTTCTAATAGGGACAGAATACAGGGGTATTATCACCTTCCTTTTTCTGGAAGTTATGTCTAATATAGCCTAAGATAAAATTAAATGGCTTTAAGTTTCTTTTCCGCTGCTGATATATACTGAACATTTGGTTTAAAAATCCCCAATTTTTAAAAATCATACCATCACAAAAAATGTCATCTTCTATAGGAAGCCATTTCCATTCTTTCTTAGAATTATCTCCAATTTATTCTTTAGATAGCTGGTTTGTACACATTTGTTTGACTTCCCTGTTAGACTGTAAGTTTCTTGAGGGAGGAAACTTTTGCCCCTTTTATTACCCTTAGCACTTAGCACAGTGCCTGGCACACAGTAGGTGCTTAATAAATGTTTGACTGACCAACATCTACTTGTAAAGGTTTTTTTGTACCCAAACTTTATTCCTGTTGACTTTCATATTACTTAATTCAGTCCAATGTTCAGACCCATTGGGATCTTTTTTGGATCCTAACTCTAATATCCAATGTGTCATAAAAAGCAGAGAAATAGGAGCAAGCAGAGAATCACAACATAATATTTTCACTTCTTTTGTCGTTGATTGCTTGAATCTTGTTTTCTTTATCCTTTTTTTTTTCCTTTTTGAGATGATTTTTCTTGTGCAGCAAGATAGCTATATAAATATGGATTTTGGATTTATATATATTTTTAGTTGCCATCTAGGGAAGAGAGTGAGAGTAAGAGGTGGGAGAGAATGGGAACAGAAGGTTTTGCAAGGGTCAGTGGTGAAAAATTATCCTTGCATATGTTTTGGGAAAAAAAAAAAAAAAAAACGTCAATTAAAAGAAAAAAGATTGCACAGAGATGTCCAGAAACCTGTAAATTCTGCAGTAGAACTTATTCCTTACTGGTAAGGTGAAGCCAAGAGGATACAAAAACTAGCACAACTCCAGGAGACAGATCAATGAGGGGAGTGGAAGCCAGTGAGAACTCAGGTCACCAGCACCTGAGTCCTTTGGAGACAGTTCCCACAGAAACATGTAGCCAGAAACTACAATCAGGGAAACTAAAACCAATGAAGAAATTCTATGGGTTAAGAGGAACACAAGAGACTAATCCAAAAGAAAAGAAAATTTTCACAACAAATATAAGCGAGCATCATAAGCTTCTATCCAAGATTGGAGATAAAAGTAAAAAATTCTGGATGAAAAGAGTGGAATTGAGATGAATTTATTTTCATTTTCAAAAATGCAAACAAAGCAAGAGTAACCTAGAAATCAAAAAATTTGAACAACTGAATGGGCTAAATGAAGAATTTATATTTAAATGGAGAAGAATGGGGTCTTTCAGATTTTTATTGTTTTCAAAAATGAGAGAGGGAATGAACAGAGAAATGAAAGGATTAGATGTATGGTTTTGTTCTGCTTTGATTGAAAGAAAAATTGAAAAAGAAAAATTGAAAAGAAAGGGAAAGAAAAATACAATAGAGAAGATATGAGAAAGTGGGAAGAACTAATTATTTCTCCTAATTTGGATGAAGCAGAAGAAGATACAAAATGGAAGAAGGGATGACAAAAATAGGCAATTCAATAAGTATTTCAATAAACTCTACCTAGACTAAACAAAGGAAGATTGATTGCACACACAATTTGGAGTAGAAACATATTCAATTCAACAAGGAAGCAGGTAGGGACTATGAAAAAGGTTTAGCTGGTAAGAGAATAGTCAAAAAGCATAACAAATTTTCAACTACAGAAGATGGATCATAGAAAGATTTAAAAAGTAAAGTTTTTAAAATTATGAATCAAGGTCTGGACTAAGAGAAAGGTGAGATAAGGAAATAGGAAATAATCACTTCTAAATTACTAGCTTTTATCACAGTCTTTGTAAAGAAGGGAAAGCAAAGAACAAAAGTATAATAAGATGTAATGGAGGAAAATATTAAATTAAAAGTCAAATAATAAATATGAATGAGAGGATCATATACATAAAGCAGAGGAAGTCAGTAAGTTGCCTTTTTAAAAGGCAAAATCCAACCAAATGTTTTACAAGAAATATACTTGCAAAAAAAATCAGTGAAGAGGAGCTATAGAAAATTTTATTTTGTCATATGGGAATTTCAAAAAGCAGGTAATAATCATGCTATTAGGCAAAATAATAGTATAAAATAAATGTGAATAAAAGCAATAATCAGGAAAGCAATGTTATGCTTAAAGGCATTCCCATGTATTAAGCTGTAAATGGCCCAAAGACTTTTGGGACACCTGCATATGCACAATATAGACAAACAGCAAAAACCACTCTAATCCTACAAAACCCTAACAAAAAGTACACAGGAAACAAATAAGAGACATGAAGAGAATTTTTTAGAAACCACCCTTATGTCAGAGAATGAAAATCTCATCAACAAATGCTGAAAAATATACATTATGCAATTCTTTTTTTAAAATAGTATTTAATTTTTCCAAATATATGTAAAGTTGATTTTCAACATTCATTTTTCTAGATTTAGTGTTCCAATTTTTTCTCCCTTCCTATACACTCACCTCCTCCCTCCCAAAGAAGGCAAGCAATCTGATATAGTTAAAAAATTTATAATTCTTGTAAATATATTTCCATATCTGTCATGTTCTGCAAGAAAAATCAGACCAAAAAGGAAAAAAAAACCACAAGAAAGAAAAAAACAAGCAAACAAATAAACAAAAAGGTGAAAACACTATGCTTTGATACACAATAGGTGTCCATAGTTCTCTCTGGATGTAGAAGGCATTTTCCAATCCAAGTTTACTGAAATTTATGCACATCCTTTACTAACAAAAACACAATAAAGATAATGATAAAGATCATTTAAAAGGTATTCAATTATTGTTCTATAAAAATTAAAAAATGGGCTGATTTTGAAAGAGCTGAACCAGTAATACATTGTACAGTAACAGCAAAATTGTGTGATGATCAATTATGAAAGAGTTGGTTCTTCTCGGTGATTCAATGATCCAAAGAAATCCCAATAGACTTTGGACAGAAAATGCCATCTGCATGCAGAAAAAAAAAAAAGGAAAAAAAAACAAAAAACAACCAACAACTATAGAGATTGAATGTAAATCAACACATCTATATCCCCCTCTCCATGGTTTTTCCTTTTTGTTCTGATTTCTTTTTCCCAGCATGATTCATAAAGAAATGTATATTAAAAAAATAAAGTATTCAAACTTAAATGGAAACAATAATATAATCCTCAAGTTCTTACTGATCAAAGAACAAATCATAAAAAGAAAGAGATAATGTCATAGAAGAAAATGAAAACAATGAGCTAAGAAACCAAAACTTTTGGAATGTAGTCAAAACAATCCTTAGAAGAAAAATTTTTATCTCTAAACATGAAACAGATCAGTGAACTGAGGAAGACGACTAGAAAAGTAACTATGAAAACACAAGATAAAAATTCTGATAATCAAGAGATATTGAAAAATGAAAGCAAACTTTTATTGATAAAAAATGCCAGTTGTTGTTGAAGACTTCACAAACTATTAAGATGAAGGAAATCATTATAAATAAATGTTTGACCCACCATATGCCAACAAATCTGATAAGTGGAGAAAAATGTAAAGTACAGATTGACAGCATAATAAACAGAGAATTTAAATAACCAAATCTCACTAAAACTCCAAAAGAAAGAAACTCCAGCATCAGATGGTTTCTAAAAGTGAATTTTATGAAATCCTCAAAGAAAATACCAATACTATTAAACTGCAAAAATAAGAAAAGGGATGATCCTATCAGATACCTTCTATGAGGTGATCATGGTCCTGATACCTTAACATGGAGCTATTAGTATAGCTTTGTCAAATATTAAAGCAAAAATACTGGAATAAAATATTAGCAAAGAAACTATAATAACACAGATAAACGTTTATACAATCTGTCTTGGCTGGATTTGTGTCAGGAATACAAGGATGGCTCAATATTGGAAAAAATATAAATAAAATTAATTTTAAATTTAAACTCAAAAGTCATATGATTTTATTAATAGATGAATAAAAGATCTTTGATAAAATACATCTCTTCTTTGTTAAAAAAATTAAACTATAAGAATAAATGGACTGTTCCTTAATAATGTAAATCATATTTGTTTGTGCATTAGATGTGAATGGGAGCGCATCACAGGTGCATCAGTAAGGCCAAGAATAAATATATCAACTGTCACCACGATTATTTGATAGAATTCTACAAATAATACTTGTAGCAATAAGACAAGAAAAATTAAAGGAATAAGTATAGCCAAAAAAAGAAACAAAATGATCACTTTTTTCTCAGATGAATGAAGATCTATGGTTTTAGGATCCTAGATATTCAAATACAAAGTTAGTCCATATAATCAACAACTTCAATAAGGTTGTAAGATATAAAATAAATCTATAAATATTACCAGTTTTTGATGTTACCAATAAGAGGAAGAAATAGAAAAAAATTCTATTCAAAGTAACTGCATGAAATAGAAAATATCTGGGATGCCTTCTACTAAAACACACACACACACGAATTATAGGAAAATATAAACAAGTTACTCATTACTGAACTAAAGGACTTAAAATCGGGATAGATATTCCTTTTTATAGATAGTTCACCCAATATAATAAGAGTGACAATTCTCAATTTACAGATTCTGAACCACACCTAAAGAGTCTTTTTTGACTCTCTACAATCCCATGTAGGGTTTTCTTGGTAAAGATGCTAGAGTTGTTTGCCATTTCCTTTTCCAGCTCATTTTACAGATAAGGAAACTGAGGCAAACAGGGTTAAGTGACTTGCCCAGAGTCTCATAGCTCGTGTCCACTGCACCACCTAGTGGCCTTTTATACCTAACCACCAAAGTTCTATTGTTTATAGTCTAAGACAAAACAGTAACAAAGTTCATCAAGGAGGGAAAAAATGTCAACATATTTTCCTCCTTTATTCATAGATATGAAAATTAATCTCTTTCTCTAAACTTATTTGCTATTAGTTTATCTACCTTTAGTATCAAGGTTACATATCCAATTGGATATGTATCCAATTTGTTATAAAGTACAAGTTATAAAACTCATTTCCACCATCCTGCTTTCCAATTTCCTCAGTAGTTTTTGTTAACTGAGGATCTTGTACTCAGGAGCTACTCTCCGTGGGTTAACTTAACTCTATGTCACTGTGTCTTATGCATCTACTGATGAACTTTTCTATTTTTTAACTATTACCAAATGTAGTTGATAATTATTGCTTTGTAGGACTGCATGAGACCTACTATATTATTTCCCTTGAGATGCTTGAACTTTTCTTTTTTTCAGATGAATTTGCTACAATTTTGCTTTGTTGCTTAAAGTAATTCTTTGGAATCTGATTTATATGGCAATAAATCTGTGTCAATTAACTACGTATTATTGTTCATTTATGGCCCAACCAGGAATTAAATATATTTTCTATTATTTAAAACTATTTGTATGACTTGGTAAGTGGACTCCCAAATATTTTATACATACTCTAGTTATGTTGAATGGAATTTCTTTTTGTTTCTTTTGTTTCTTTTTGTTTCTTTTCTTTCTTTTTTTTAAAAATTGTAGTAAGTTTAATTATTTTTAATACTCATTGTTTTATGAATCATTTTGGGAGAAAAAAAAATCAGAACAAAAGGGAGAAACCATGGGAGAGAGTTAAAAAAAGAAAAAAACCAAGTGAACATAAGCATGTGGTATTTTACATTCATTCTCCTTAGTTCTTTTTTTCTGGATTGTTCATCATTTCCTATACAAAAATAATATTCCATAACATTCATATACCACAATTTATTCAGCCATTCCCCAACTGATGGGTATCCACTCAGTTTCCAGTTTCTTGCCACTACACACAGGGCTGCCACAAATATTTTTGCTCATGTGGGTCCCTCTCCCTCCTTTACAAAGTAAAAAAAAAAAAAAATTACTTAATTCTATTTTGTTTTGTAATATGCTTCAAACAATTATATAGCTATGTTTCTTCAGATTCTGCAATAATGACACTACTGGGTCAAAGGGTATTGGAATTTCTTTTTCTATATTTTCCTGCTAGATTTTGTTGGTAATATACAGAAATGCTAATGATTGCTAGAGATTTATTTTATATCCTGATACTTTTAAAGTTAAATGTTGTACTGAATTTTTTTTTTAACTTGGATCAATACAGCTAGGTGGTGCAGTGGACAAAGTGCAGGACCAGAAAAAAGGAAAAAGTTCATCTTCCCAAGTTAAAATCTGGCCTCAGACACTAACTTGTGACCTTAGGTATGTCATTTAATCCTATTTGCCTCAGTTTTCTCATCTGTTAAATGAGCTAGAGAAGGAAACGGCAAACCAGTAGTAACTTGCCAAGAAAACCCTAATTACGGGGGCAGCTAGGTGGCTCTGTGGATAGAGCACCAGCCCTGGGGTCAGGAGGACCTGAGTTCAAATCTAATCTCACATACTTAACACTTCCTGGCTTTGTGACCCTGGGCAAGTCACTTAACCCCAATTGCCTCAGGAAAAAAAAAATTACTTAATTCTATTTTTTTAATAGACACACACATATTCCTACATACACCTAAGTGAATATGAACAGGAGAGAATAATTAGAGGTCAGTAGATGTAAATAAAAGGTAAATAAAAATACATTTAAAAAATATATTTTGTTTTGTAAGATGCTTCAAACAATTATATAGCTATGTTTCTTCAGATTCTGCAGATAATAAAAATCTACCCCAAAGAGATCTATATAATTCATATATCACGAATCAGAATTCCAATCTCCCAGATGCCTTTTCTTTTCATGTAAAAGTACCATCCAATGCTTTTCGATCATAAGATATATATTCTTCACTCTGCTTCTTTACCTAGACCAAATTTCTATAAATTCACCTTTCATAGGTGGTTTACAGCATTGACTTGTGGGGTTAAGAATTAATACAAAGAATCCTGGCTGGAAGAGGGAAAAGATCTTTTTTTCTGGAACATATATTGTGAGTCCCCAAGTTCCAAAGGATGGAAGGACGGGGCAGAGGTCCATGCTAACACTTACCCAAACTACATGCTGACCACACTGTTTATCAAGAACACAGTTCACCAAGTACACAAAACCACAAGGAGAGCAGGTCCTGGAACAGCTTTTGAACAAGCCCAGCTTTCCCCAATCTTGGAAATAGCTATTTGCCACCCAAGCCAAGTATATTTCATCAGAGAGAAGAAAAAATAATGATGACTGGTATAAAGACAGCACTGAGTCCCTAAGGAAGGAAGGACAAGTTGTTAATACCCTACTCAGCTGACTTCTGCTCAAATGTAGTAAGCAGAACCAGGAAAACAATAGACATAATGACATTAAAAATGATAATGGAAAGAAAAGCAGTAGCAGAACAGTCAAAAATGAATGCTGTGAAATTATAACAACTGAGTTTGGTCACTCAAAAGAGCTGAGGAAAAATATTTTTCTTAACTGGAGAGATTTGTGGGGTTCTGGATAGAAAAAAAAAATTACATTTTCATTTTCACCAACCTTTAAATTATAGCATTTCCTTCAATTAGGAATTTAAAACCAAACGAATGTCACTCCAAAAAGGGGTTCACAGGCCTCATAGGTCTGCCAAACAGGTACCAGGATACAAACAAGGTAAAAAGCCTGCATTACAGAGATAGGAAGTATGGAATTCTGCATATATGGTCAGACAGGTCAATGTGTTTGTTGGTTTTGCTGAAATGTGGTGGGAGTTTTTCATCCCCTTTAATTCTTCTAACAAGGGAAGGGTTGTTAGAAAGGGGAGAGGAGAAAGGATATATCAGGAAATAACAGGACAGAAAAATAAATGTTATCAATTAAAAATCAGTTTTTCCACTTCTGTAAACACAAGGCTATGAGGGCTAGATTTCTGTTTTGCGACTAAACATTTCCTGAATTGGCAAAAGAAACAGAAATTCTAGGAATAACACTCTTTGGGACACTGAACCACTGGCCATTCCCTTCTATAGTACCAGTCAGATACGAAATAGGGGATATATATGGGGAAATAGCATTTTGTCCTTCATTCAAAGCTGGCATGAACATTGGTATTATCTGTGTCAAACCAAAAGACAGATGTAATTAATTCACTCAAAATTTCCCTGAATAGGTTATTGAGCTTTGGGTACAGTCAAAAAAAAAAAAAAAGTTCTAGAGAATAGCACCCCAAAGGGGCACAGTGTAGATCCATGGACACACAACTGTGCAGGGTAAACATGATATTCATTCATTAGAGCACACAAGTAAAGTCCCACTTAATAGCACCCTTGTATTTTTTCTATCTGTCCTCTACCAAATGCCTCCTGCCTCAAGGACATAGTTAGGTAACTCACGCCAGTTCTTGTAGCTACAAATCACGGGTAATTAAAGTGAATTTTCCCATGCAGCACAGAGTGGCCTTTCAAAAGCATGGCAGCCACTTTACCAGGTTAGGATAATGTGTAAAAGGAAGGATTTCTATCTTTCAAAAGAATGAAGGAAAAACACCACAAGATAGCATTTCTACTCCTCCTGTTATTGTCTGCTTGCATTTTTGTTTTCCTTCTTTAGGTAATTTTTACCTTCTTTCTATATCTGATTTTTCTTGTGCAGCAAGATAACTGTATGGATATGTATACATATATTGTATGTAACATATATTTTAACATATTTAACATGTATGGGACTGCCTGCTATCTGGGGAGAGGTGGGAGAAAGGAAAGGAAGAGGAAAAGTTGGAACAGAAGGTTTTACAAGGGTCAATGTTGAAAAATTACCCATGCATAGGTTTTATAAATAAAAAGTTATAATAATAATAATAATAATAATAATATTTTTTAAAAAAGAATGAAGGAAAAATGGAAAAATCTCCAGAATGTATAGGAAAGGTACATTTGACCATGGTCACATAGCTAGCTAATTAACTAGCAGAGCCAGGATCTGCCTCCAGAGTTCTTTCCATCTCATGGGAAGATCTGGGCCAACTGCAAAAATCCTTCGGATAAGTGTGTGGGGGTTATGTGCCAAACAGAAAAGTGAGGTACCCTCAGTAGCACAGAATTCACATGCTGGATTTCATTCTTAGTCTGTAATCATTTTAAATCAGTCAGTCAACAAGCCCAAATAGTGAAAAAAGCTCTGAAACTTTAGCCACAGAAGAGCTTCCTTCCCAGCTCAGCCATGTACAGATGGAAGAAGTGCAACCTTCCAAGATTTTGAGTGTTTCTTGCTACCACTAAGTGCATTTGAAGGCTGGGTTTCTAATCCCCAGACATCTCCCAGCTCAGCACCACAGCTCACTCTGGAAACCACTTTCCCCATGGCACTGCCCCACTGCCCAAACCCATCCCTGTGCCTTCTCCGTGCCACTGCCAGAAGTTTTCTCTGACTATCCCCAGCCCACGGCCATTTCCTTCTCTGATCTTCCAATTCCTACAGTATCCAGTATCTCTATCACTCACTGGCAAACACTCGCACTGAAGTGTTGCATTACATATTAATATTTAATGCTTGTTACTTAAATTCTGCTGTGAGTAACTCCTTGAGAGCAGAATCCTTCCCCTTTTCCCCAGCCTCCCTGCAGCTCAACAGAAGACTTGGTGATCTGAGTCCATTTTGGACACACCCGGCCGAGGTCATGAGTTCTGCAAGGATCCCCAAGAATCTGGAGAGAGACAGAGCCTGGCTGGCATTTTGGGGAGCCCCAGCCGCCCCCTACGCCCTTCTCTGGTGCTTGACTAACGGAGTACGGCTGCTGAGCTCTGCCCGCCCCCCCCCCAGGTTCCAGTTCCCCACTAGGCTTAACACTGCTATGGACTTGTGTGTTCAGTATGATGGGTGCCTCCAGAATCAGAGGGGATGGGGAGGGAAAGCCGGCTGGTGGTCCTGCCCGGCTCCTCTCATCACGGCCCAGTCCCTAGGATGCAGGGGGAGGATGGGAATTTTTAAAAGATGAGATAAGTCTCCCAGTTAGGATTGGAAGCCCATAAACCCAAGCACCTGCAAAATTTTAGTGACACTGGTTCCATCAACATGATTGGGAGGGACGTGCTGTGACCCCCAGAAATCACTTAAAAAAAATAAAGGGAACCGTATCTAGGAGCCACTGGGTTTGGTAAACTGGGTTAGACTGTTCCCCTGGGTCAGCCCCACCCCTCCAACAAACTTTGAAGGTCAAATCAGGCCATTCTTGGGCAAGAGTAGAGAAAGAAGCAGGGAGAAGGAGGACATTCCCTGGTCTGGGCTGAATCTGTCTTTTCTACATGGAGTTACCTTATTTGGAGCTCAGGAGCTCGGCTCCTGTACCATTTCCAAGCTGTTGCTATAGTAATGCAATATAACCCTAAACTATGTTATTCTGCCTGGGTTTTTTCCTCTCAAAACTCGGCAGCTTTGATGGCGGGGGTGGGGAGGCACACGGTGGGGGGTGAAGGGGGAGTGGGTATGGGCTTAACTTTTGCTCCCCAGCCCCAGTTCCGTGGAGCCCCATTTTTAGTCAACTAGGAAAGGTGCCAAACCAGCCTGTCACTGTCCAAAGACCCCGTCCATCTAACAGGATAACAAAATCTCAAATACCTTTACTCTCTGGCATGGCTCCTCTTCTGGAACACCCTGAATCCCCCTCCCCAGTTCTCCATTACAGAGTCACCTTTAAGACACCTGCACACAGAATCATCTCCCCCGCCCCCTTCCTTAAAGCAACGACAGCTGAACAGCACAGTGTTGGGGCTCTTTTATGGGCATCTGACACAGGGGGATCAGGCTGTCCCCAGAGGAATGGGATTTGTCCTTCTCCAATCTCACACAATCCCTCCTTCGGCAGCAAGCATCTCTCTTCTCCATTCTCTAAAGCTTCACTTCCTTTCCCCCTTAGATTGTTTACAGATGTTGCACAAACAGAACACAGGGTGGGAGGTGGAGGATGTATCTGGAGACAAATCCAGAGAGAGAGAAGCCCACACATTCTGGTAAGAGCCACAGAGGCTAATTCAAGTCTAGAGAAGGCAAAAAGCCTGTAGGACAGATACATGAAAGAATAAAGTTGTGGTCACTCCGCCCTCCAGGTGAAATATGGAAATTTGATCTCTGAAGCAGGTAAAGAGGCAGGCTCCTGGGTAGTGAACCCAAGTGTCTGGGAGTTTCCCCATCTGTAAAACGGGGATCAGAATAGCTACCTACTTCCCAGGGTTGTTGTGAGGATCAAATCAGATATTAATTGTAAAATGTAATTACTGTAAAGTACCAGGCACATGCAGACAGTGTGAGTATGTGTGTGTGCACATACACAACTAACTGACAACCAAGACATGAAATGGGGAAAAGAAGGGAAAGGAAAAGACATATCAGAGAGCATGAGAGGAAGGGGCTAGAGGCAGCTCAGATCTCCTGCTTCTATGCTTCTGCTGAAGGAAAGGCTGAGCAAGGGGAGGGAGAATGGTCGGAGGGAGAGAAAAGTAGAAATTCTCTTCTGGGGACCTACTGGGACAATGGGAAGATACAGAAAATATGCGAGGTGGGGGGGGGGGGTAGAGAATGGTTTGGGTGTGTATGTGTGTGTGAGAGAGAGAGAGATGAGAGAGACAGAGACAGAGACAGAGACAGAGACAGAGACAGAGAGAGAGAGAGAGAGAGAGAGAGAGAGAGAGAGAGAGAGAAAGAGAGAAAGATGAGAGAAGAGGAGGAGATGGGAGGGAGACAAAGACAGAGAAGAGAAAGAGATGAGGGAAGAAAGAGAGATGGAGAGAACACCCATTCCAGGTGCCCCATTCTGCTTCCAGATTCTACATCTTGAAGACTAAGCCTAATAATAAGGGATAGCATTTCTGTAGCACTTAAGCTTTGCAAGAGCCCCTGACATCATTTATTTGACCCTACAACAACCCTGTGAGACAGACGGTATCATTATCCCCATTTCACAGATGAGGAAGCAGATGCAAAGCCTGGTTTGTTCCCCAGAACTCCACAACTGCAGCCACTGAGCAGCACTGGGAGCTGGTGGGATTCCCACCCCGCCCCCACCCGCTCAGGCCACGTGGGAGCCCCCAGGAGGAGGGAGGGGAGGAGCGGGTGAGTCACAGCCAGCTTTTACCATTTATAGTCAGAGAGCACAGAGTTGGGTCAGGTCCCCAGAGGGCACCGCGCTTAGTCCCCTGCGGGCCGGAGCTCTAGGAAGCTCTCCCAGCCCTCCCCCAGTCCCATCCAGTTATCTCCCGTCTCATCTTGAGCAAGCACAGTGGAGGCCGGCCAAATTCTGGCGGGAGCTGCTTTTAAGGAGCCTGTCCTCTCCTCAAACAGGCCGGCCCCCAGCCTCCCGAACCCGGCCCTCACCCCATTCTCGGAGGCAGCTGGGGGAGAGGAGGCACTGGGGACAAGCCCCAGGCAAAGGTGCAGAACCAGACACACGTTTGCACCAAGTTTTCATTTGGAGAGCCATAAAGCGAACATTTCAACTATTTCCTCACTACAAAATTATTCTTCTGTTTGCTTCCCGACCCCAAGAAAATCCACGCCATCATCACCTTCCCCACCTGTCCTACGGCACCATGGCCTAAGTGAAAATGGACAGCAAAGGGTGTAGAGCAGGAAGAAGGCTGCATCTAGTGTTCCCTGAATGACAGCCCCATCCCACCAACTCCTCTTGTGGGAAAGTCAGACCACCTAATGGGCCTCTCAGTGTTTGATGGAAACAAACAGGAAAAGCTAAAAGGCATCAGGGAGCTTCCCTCCCCTCCTGCTACGCTGTCCTCCATTAACTAAAAGCCCCAATTAGCACTACTTCTCAGGCTCCTCTAAGTACTGGAGTATCTAAAGCCTCTTATGGCTCCCCAGAGCTCTCCTAAGAAAAAGTAAACATTTAGGTCAGATTCTTAAGCAGGGTTCCAGGGTAGGCATCAAGAGGTCCACAAGCTTGGGTGGCAACAACCATGAAAACCCTTTATCTTTTAATTGTGGAAATATGTATAGAAGAATTGCACATATTTAACATATATTGGATTACTTGCTGTCCAGGGAAAGGGGTGAAGGGCAGGGAGGGAAAAATTTTGGAACACAAGGCTTTACAAGAGCAAAGATTGAAAATTATCTATGTGTTTTGAAAATAAAAAGCTTTTTTTTTTTTTTTTTTTTGCTGAGGCAATTAGGGTTAAGTGACTTGCCCAGGGTCACACAGCTAGGAAGTGTTAAGTATCTGAGA